>NC_045753.1:14872926-14873905 GCF_008692095.1 Etheostoma spectabile
ACAATTAACACATTTCTTGTTGCTTGGACACAAAATACATACAGTTAACACAACATTTTAAATGCTTAAACATCTTTTACAAACAAGCTCAACCAAGACCAAAACAGTGGATTTTTACTGACAAAGTTGCAAATGCTTTCACACTGTATGACTTAAAGAGAACAGCTGATTGAAGTTATGCAAATAGATCAATCACAACTGATTTCCGTCTAGGAAACACACTCATCTGTTCATGTTCTGGATGACCATCTTTTATACAGTAATTTTTATTTGTTACAGTAAGTGAGTGTTGTACTTTGACAGCAAACCTGGCCAAAGCTGATTCTGATATGTTACAGTAGTACGTACAGTAAAAGAGGACCTACTTGGACCAATTTTGTGTGGAAAAAGAGCAATACAGTAAAGATGAACACAAAGAAAGTAAGAAAAATTCCTGCACGAGGGAGAGGAAGACAAGTACCAAGACAATTCGGTCTCTGTTTCCCTTTTTTCATAAACCGTACATTATGTCCCTGCCCGATGTGAGTCGAGAGCAGATGTGAGTTGCGCATGCTCACGGTTTACGTCATAACGTGTCATACTGAAATTTGTGAAATATATGAAATACTAAACTTTTCTCATTACAAACAATAACAGAAGATGGGAATCATTTCAAAAACGAGTTAGCTATCTATGATTGTTTGATTGCTAACGTTAGCGCAAAACGCCATTCAAGTGACAGCCTTTGTTGTGTTTGATGCTAACTTGTAGGCAGCAGTGAGAAAACTTTGTAAAGTAGGTCCATTGTTACTATATTTGACATGACAGAAGTCTCTCGTTAGCTTTTTGTATGCTACTTGTTGTACAGTGACGCATGCGCAACTCAAATCTGTATTCGACTCACATCGGGCAGTGAAACATTCTATAAAGCTACTCTGAGATGGTTCATTCATTTTGTGTTGAATTTCTGCAGCAAGAGAAACAAAATGCATGCATTTAC
>NC_045753.1:14873915-14878529 GCF_008692095.1 Etheostoma spectabile
AAACCCAACAAAACAAAAATGTAGAGAGGCTTCAAGAGAAACTGCAGTGTGAAACAACATATGGTCAATACAATATACTATTATCTATTGTATAAGGGCAGACCTGACACATTTAAAACAATGCAGTTTCTGTAATTCCACCTGATAATAGTGTTTTGTATGACATTGGGCTATAACTGACGGTTTCTGTTGGGAGAGAACATGTGTTAGTGTTTTGGAAAAGGATTTTGAGCATAAAGTTAACCATTTTGCCAGTTGCGTGTTGGTGCGTTGGACAAAAAACTGTCATAGCAATTGTAAAAAACTGTATGTATCACTCTTTGTAAATGTCTTTTTAAATTTAAAAAACAAATTGACTTACTGAGGCACAGTGCTTTAATCAAAATGCTTACAACAGCATGCTCACATTGGCAATGCTAACATGCTGATGTTCAGCAGATTTACAACCATTGTCACCGTCTCAGAATAAACTTAAGCATAAATGTGCTGAGCACAAAGTGAGGCTGATGGGAATTTAATTACTTTTGCAGGATGCACATTTGGTCTGAAAATAAATGTGAACTTTAATCTGCTGGTGTTGCTGAAGGAAAAGTCAGAGGATTACCAAAGTCGGTAAGATTTAAGCTCTGTGGACCATACACACTGTATTTGTACCAAATTGTAGGGCAAGCCATCCCATAAATGTTGAGATATTTTAGCCCAGTCTAAAGTGGTGGCCGGGCGGTCCAGTCGTTCATTTATTCTCCGAGGACATTCTGGACTTACACTTGAAAAAATATTTTTCAAAGCTCTTTTTGTAACACAGTACAAAACATCCAGTGAATACAAGTCAACCCAGCCCGGGGGGGAGAGACAGAAAAAGGCATGTGGAAAAAGATGCTCACTACATACATTTTTTCATAGCATGTCATGAGAATGAGGAATAACACCATCTTATACATTTATATAATAGGTCTTCAAAAAACAGGTAAGGATTTCAGATTTGAATTTTTAATTTATGCAGGACGTGTAGGAAAGAGCTTTTTCAGCAAGAAGTAATTAATTTACTTTGGTGTAGATGAAGGGACTTTCCAAAATCCCATTTAGTTTTATAACTATAATCTTCTGATAGAGCGGTTTGATACTTGACGGGACGACCTGCACACACTGGTTTTGGCTAAAAAAAAAAATATGACTACTACCTCTCTATATTTTTCTGGGGGGTAATCCTTGCTTAAAGTAAATTCAAAAATAAAAGTATTCATTATGTAGAATGGCCCATTTCACATTATAATTGGTGATGTATGTATACATGTATGTATACATGTGGAAATAACTTTAATGTTGCAGCTGGTGAAGGTAAAGCTAATTTTGATTAGCCTACTTCAAACCACTGGGCATCTTAACCTATGATAATACATCACAAAGTATTAGTTAATTTAGCCTAGCCTACTGTCTACTTTGTATTGACTAAATCAACAAAGCTACAACGTTTGCCTCTAAAATTAAGAGGAATAGAAGTTTACTAAGCATAAAATGGAATTAGTCAAGTAAGGTGCAGGTACCTTAAAAATTGTACTGTACTTGAGAAAATGTACTTACTAATTTTGGTGTACACCAGGGCATGGTCCTCATGTACGCATCTCCTCAAGGGGCAGCGTCGAGCCAGCTGACTGCTACGTCACTTTCCCTCGACGGTCACAGCAGGAAGACCCTTCACCGGGTGATTTTTGTTGTGGATGACACCCTTCCCCGTCCTTTAGCAGGAAAATGTACTACAAGTTCAGCGGTTTTACCCAGAAACTGACGGGGTCTGCTCCCACGGCCGCCTACAGCCCTCAGGTAAAACCGGGAAACGGTGTGTCGGTGAGGGACCGAGTCGCTAACGGCCGAGGATGACCTTCATATCGCTGTGTCCCACCACCCGTCTCTACTGTAGCTGCCATGTCTTTCAAAACACTTGAAGATATTTAAAGATCTCCAGTGCATTTAGCTAAATCTAAATTATGTGTATTAATTCCTTAACGTGTTGAGGTTTTACTGACGTGTTTTATCTGCTGAAAAATGACCTGTTTACCAATAGTTCTCCGGTTTTAAAACACAGTTAGTTAAACGCTGTCCTAATCTTAACTTTAATTCAACTGTGTCGCGTAATCTGTAGTCTTTTAGAAAGCAATCCAACGTTGAGAATTTTAGTTCTTTGAAAACTGAACTCGTATTTTTTTTTTTATCACTACCTTATTACATAACCTTTATTTTAAAAGGTTACGGGGATTCGGCCTTCATGTGACTTTACAACCACTTTCGAAAATCAAGGGCCTTGTAGAGCATCTGCCAGATGTGACCTTTACTGTATGATTACTCCTGTTCTTTCCACTGCAGCTTCCTTGTTGTTCTATGGTAGTGGATTAGACTGCCTGCACGCTCTCATGTGTCTCTGTTTGGAAGTCACCTATTCAACATTTGTTAGTTTTTGCTAGAAGAAAAAAAAAAAGCCTGTAACATAAATATTGTCTTCATTGGAAGTTAACTAGCCCTAAATTACTACCTAAAAAATCTGCACTGTAAAGTTCCAGGATTATATTCCCTGAAACTAAAACTCTTTTAGTTATTTCTTAAATTAATTAAAACAATTAAATACACAAAACATATTGAACATACAGGGCTGCCTCTCCACCACGCCTCTACATTGGCGCCCAATGAATAATGCGGAAAAATAACGGCCCATGGCTGAAACTAATTGCTAATCCCCGATGTAATAGAATATCTCGCCTTTACCAGCAATTGTTGACACAGTCTCTTTATATCAACACTAGTGAGATTGTGGCAATTTCTTTAACTCACTTACACTGTAATCAATCTATCCTTCCAGGGTCTCGTCACATTTAGCAGATTGATAGAGGCAGGTCCATAGAAAGATTGTTAGTCCTGTTAAAAAGTTTAAAATAATAATAATAATAATACAGCCACATTCACACTTTCAGGCAATGTAGAATGTACACTTGTATGTGTGGAACCCCCACCAGACAACCAAAAGCAGCATTTTTTTTTCTTCCCAATTTGCATTTTGCTTAATATCCTTCTGCATCTTGCACTATGCGACACGTGTCCCTCTGTAATAAGAAGTCAAACCTGTGAAGCTACAAAAAATAAAGGGAAATCCCTTTTGTGAACAGTTTTAGTGATCCTTTCTCTTAAATGGCAAGTAAACGTAACCTGCTTTCAGTGTCTCTGCTCTTTTATGTCAGATTTAATTTCCCGCTTCCACACTACACTATCCGCCTACACACATTCTAACAAGGAAGTGAGTCGGTTTCCCAGTGATTTTTCCAACCCAAGGCGGGTGAGAAGTGAGAGTGAAAGGATATTAAAGAGGCACACTTGTACTTAATTAACACCACTGTGTACCTTTGGTTATTTGAACAGCTACTTGAAATCTGAACAGGCACTTTAAACACTCTCACAAAGGGAGGCACACATTGCGGGATGCGATGACTCATGTCCTCATGTAATCCCTTGTATTTATGCAGCCGCATTGAGCTCAGTACACTGCCTACAAAGAGTATATGGACTTTTCTTGTTCTTGGATATGAAAAGAGTGGTTTTCCTTTTGACTTTTAGGAGTCTTTTGTGTTATTTATTACTGTCGAAAAAACCTAAATCTCAATACAAAATAGCTGCATGATGAAATATCTATTTGTGATTATTTTGACTGCAATATGATTCATGATATTGGAGGGAATAATCCACTGAAAAATAGCACAATTTAAATGGTTATGGTATGATTTTTTGCAAGGTAAAGATTTTTTCTTAAGTCTTCTGTAGAATACAATTTGTAAGATGGGACGTCTCTGCAGCACCACAATACTTAATTCAGAATGGTATGACACATATTAAGCCTTTAACAAATATTGCCCCCCCTCCCCCCTGGGATTTGGATGTTGTACTAGTCCGTATTGTGATTCCAATAAAATTCAGATTATGTAGCCCTAACACAAAGACATAGTTTTATCTTCAGTTTGATTTACGCTTTCCGAGGATATCATTATTTTTTATGTTCGTCGTAAATAAACGTCCACAAATCTGTTTAAAAAAAAAAAGGTGATTTCATGCATGTGTAACTATGATGTCATCATTGTGACCATGTTGTTTTTTTGTGTAGGGGCTTAGGCCAAGTGTGCCAGCAGAGTCCCCAGCCATGATCTTTGCCACGCCCACCAAGGTGGTGTCAGAGGCTGGGTCCATGGTGGAGTACATGGGAGCAAACAAGGTTCCTGACCTCCAGAGGCTTTTCCAGGTAATGAAGAACATAAACTGAAATAGTCTTAAACATGATTCATGCTTCTGCGTTAAATCTACGCTGTGGCTACGTACGTAGGTACGTGGAGACAGAGACGCTACACCAACCCTACCCCGTAACCTTGCGTGCACCTGGTTCTCCTTCTCCATAAACAACATGAAATCTAGGAGAGGTGGAACTTTTCCTGGGACAGACTTCCCAATGTGGTCAGAACGCAAAGGGGAGACACTTTTTTTTCGCTCACGATGACTCTAGAATTGGCTCTGAAGCTAATCACCGGCGCTCTCTCACTCGCTCTACCACACACACACACACACACACACACACACACACAC
>NC_045753.1:14878539-14881338 GCF_008692095.1 Etheostoma spectabile
ACACACACACACACACACACACACACACACACACACACACACACACTGCTGTTCTCTTAAAGAGTTTGACGCCCACACTAACGCACAAGTAGAAACTTCAGGCCACTTATGTAGGCTACGGCAAAAGCTCTTTGTGGAGCCTCCAAAAAAACCCATGAATCATGCTTTAGTCCTGAAAAGAAGACAGTTCAATTCATTCAGTGTATCAGCTTTTGTTAATTAAAATAAGTCTTTAAAATGAAGATTCATGACCTGCTAAAGTGGTAAAAATTTATCAGTCAAAACACTTAGGATTAATTCGCTTTAGGCTCTTAATGGCCCCCTGCTTTTGTATTCATCCCACGAGAGGCAGTGGAGGAAATAACTATGCGATTGGGCAGAGCAATCACGCAAACAAATGGAAATCACAGTAATGCCTGTTGCAATTTTCTAATTGCAAGATTTTTTTTTTGTTAAAGCAATGTTCCAGATGTTCTAGAAACAGATGTGGTTGTTCCAATCACAATTATCAGGCAAACATTTTCATTCTGAAAATGGTCAAAAAGAAAAGGCACACTGCAGACACACAGCATCACCATTTTAAATAAACATTCAGAACTGGTTACAAACTAGGTGTTTTTAAATACGTTATGAAGGCGAGGGAAAAGACAAAATATTTATGAGAACTGACAGATAAAAAGTTATAAGAAAATAGTGTTCTGACCCAAATTGACACAGCAAATTGCTGAACATACTCTGTACTCTCTGTTACATCTTTTTCAATGTATTTTTAACTCTACCTTGCCTTCCCCCTCCTGTTTTGTCCTCTCCCAGACGTCAGACGGTATACCCATTCATTTGAAGCGTGGAGTCCCCGACAGGCTACTGTACCGCACCACCATGGCTCTCACCGTAGGAGGCGCTCTCTACTGTCTGGTGGCCCTTTACATTGCAGCCCAGCCCAGCAATAAGTGACCAGCACAAAACCCAGGACTTCGCTTCGCTACTGTAATTCATCGACCCAACATTCCCAGCCTCCATCTGCCTTCGCCATACCACCTTTTGGGACTCTAATCGCTGTCAGAACATCACACTCAATGATCACAATAATAATGACTTGTCTTCTTTGTAAAACAAATGTCTAAATTAATAAATTTTAAGGGGAAGCAAAAGTAAAAGGTGCTCTGAATTTAAGTCTTGTTTTCCCAGTTTTCTTTGTCTTCAACCTTATATCTTCTATTATGTGGCACTGAAATAACAGTCACTGTTGCAGAGGAGTCATTAATGCCAATAAAACTGACAGATGCACGGACATCGTGTATATAACTGTCTATAGGGTAGAGAGCTTTTTCTATGCTAACAGCTTTCAACAGGCGTGTGGTAGTGAAGTGATGAGCATGTGTGTGCAAGAGAGAGAGCAAGCATGATGAAGAAACCCCGTCTGGAACATAGCTGCTGCTCACTTGGCTTAAATACTGTCTCATACAGTATTTATATGTGTGGGCTCTTGTGTTGTCAGATGCTTCTCTCTGAGTTTAGAGGAAGGGAGGTTGTTTCAGACAGACACGTTGGCAGCCCCACATCAAGCTGCCGAATCACTGATGATGATTTTGAATTAAGTTTAATTAGCAAAAACTGTTCCACAGCTTTACAAAACACTGTATTTCTCAGTATGGCTATGTTCAGAAGATTGTGGTGTCCGGTGACTCCCGCACAGAAACTCGAGTGAAGAAAATGACCTCCTCTGAAGAGTCCATATCAAGTTGATTTAAATCTTTGTCCTCTGTGTTTGTATTAGCAATCTGAATCTGCAAACGTAACTAAGTAAAGTTATCAAATTAATGTTATAGTCCACATTTATCTGATAACTTTGCTTACAGTTACTTTCGCAGATTCAGATTAGTGAGTATGTAGAGTACAATATTTGCCTTGAAAATGTGAAATAAAAGTATAAAGTAACAGAAAATTTAATTAAAAATAAGTACCTCAAAATGGTATAAATGTATGAAGTAACTTTGAAATAAATAACATTTTTCTTCCCAATATACCTCCTCAGATATCGCCAGTCCCGATTCTCTCCTGTTTATGGAGTTTTGTATTCTATCGGATGTTTGTAATGTTTGCTGTCTTTAATCTTATATGCATCAATTCACTTATTGACCAAATTAGGTTCATTCTCTTCAATTTGGTTAAATTATTTGTTTTTTTTAAAGTTATATATTCAAAAGATACTAAATCAAGTCCAGGGCTTAAAGTATTTCGTCACCGTGTCGGAATTCTGGCGTGCGGCCATGAGGAAAAATAAATAAATAAATTTGGGAACTTAAATGCGTTTTTTATATTTTCGAGTCAATTGATTTCACCTACCAATCATTTGAGGGAAACGCAACTCTAACTAACGCAGAGCTTAAAGTTCTCAGGCCTGGTGTTGGATTTCTGGGGTATGGCTATTTTAGAAAAATAAATCAAAAAATCCACATGGGATTTGTTTTTGATGCACTAGGTTTAACCAATCATCAAACTTCTACTTACCAATAAAACGAGTTCTAGCCAATCATATACAAAGTAGGGCGGATCCTTGCCAAAAAGCAAGAGTATGGCGTGTGGTCTCCGTGGTGATGCGGCTAAAAAAATATAGATAGAGCTTTAGTTGAGAAAGGAGATAAATCAAATGGCGCTGGGCATGAATAGAGGACAAGAAGAAATAAAATAAAAAGGGGGGAGAAAGAAAGCCGTTGGTGCCTCATATTAAGAAATTTGGGCACCCTGCAGAGTTAAAACCTTGTACCGCCCCCTTTGGCAAGTATCACAGCTTGGAAA
>NC_045753.1:14881348-14881595 GCF_008692095.1 Etheostoma spectabile
GCCAGCCAAGAGTCTTTCAAGTCTTGTTTGAGGTATCTTTGCCCATTCTTCCTTCCAAAAGTCTTCTAGTTCTTTGAGTCTGTCACGCGTTGCTCTTTTAAGGTCTATATAGATATAGATAGATATACATAGATTTTCAATTATGTTGAGGTCAGGAGATTGTGAAGGTCATGGCAAAAACTTCAGTTTACGCCTCTTGATGTAACCGACCATGGATTTTGAGGCGTGTTTAGGATCATTATCCATT
>NC_045753.1:14881605-14881785 GCF_008692095.1 Etheostoma spectabile
AGCCATCCTCTCTTTAACTTCAGCTTTTTTACAGATAGCATCAAGTTAGCGTCCAACATTTGCTGAAATTTTATTGAATCCATTTTTCCTTCTACTCGTGAAATGTACCCTGTGCTACTGGCTGTAATACAACCCCAAAGCAAGATTGATCCACCCCCATGCTTAACAGTTGGACAGAGG
>NC_045753.1:14881795-14882077 GCF_008692095.1 Etheostoma spectabile
TAAATTCTGTGCCCTTTCTTCTCCAAATGTACCTTTGTAACGTACCACAACTCCAGTGTCTGCCAGGTCTTTCTGGATGGATCGTGCAGTCAAACGTGGGTTTGGACTTGCTTTTCTCACAATCCTGCGAGCTGTTCTGTCTGATATTTTTCTTGGTCTTCCAGATCTTGCTTTAACTTCCACTGTTCCTGATGACTGCCTTTTCTTAATTACATTCCGAACGTAGGATGTTGACATCTGAAAACGCTTTGCTATCTTCTTATAGCCTTCTCCTGCTTTGTG
>NC_045753.1:14882087-14882177 GCF_008692095.1 Etheostoma spectabile
ATTTTCAGTTTCAGTTTTCTAGACAACTGCTTAGAAGAACCCATGGTGCTGACTGTTGGGGAAAGGTCAGATGAGTCTGGGCATTTAAAA
>NC_045753.1:14882187-14882324 GCF_008692095.1 Etheostoma spectabile
GACATCACCTGGTCTTTCCAGACAATGACTGAGAACAATCCATGACTCTGTCAGGTCTCAGCTTTCCAAAGGGGGCGGCGCATGCTATAAACTCTGTAGGGTGCCCAAACTTTTGCAGACGCCCTTTTTTTGTTTTC
>NC_045753.1:14882334-14884459 GCF_008692095.1 Etheostoma spectabile
AAAGTGTAAATGATGGAAATAAAATCTAACTTTGTGTGACATATTATACGAATGGCTAATCTGTCATATTCTTGGCTTCTTTATGAACATTAATACACATTTTTACATGGGGTGCCCCACTGTAAACAAAAAGCTAAACAAAGCAAAGTTTTTAATAAATGCACATGAAGCAACTATTATCAACATGGACAAAATCATGAATGTACTAATTAGCTTTTTTGATGATGACCTGGCCAAAGTAATAACATCTAGAAAGTTTTGTTTTCACGATTCAATGTAGGATTATGATATTACGACAATATGAATATCTACATTGACTCATAATTTAATATATGGTTGGAAAAAGTAAAAAACCTTTTACTTCTTAAAAATTATAACTTTTCTTATTGTAAGAAGGACTTTAACTTTTCACAGCCAGTTGCTTTAACTTTAATTAGTACATTTGGAAACATTACACTTTGGACCCCCCCCCCCAAAAAAAAGTTTCAGGCTCAGAATGTTTTTCAGTGTAAGCCCTGCAAGTCATACACTAACGACTACAATCGTCAATTGAAAAAAAGTATAAAATAAAAAATAAAAAATAAATAAAGTATTTCTGATTCTGATTTCTGATTGGTTTAAGGGTGTATGTTTGAAACTTCTCTTATGTGTTTGATGTGATGAGGTGGCCTCTGCTGATTTAACTGATATATCTGTACTGGTGTATCTTTGACATTACGTTCATTTCTCAAGGCTCCCCAGAGCCTCCCAAACCCTTGAAAGTTTATAGATTGAAAAAAATGAAAGAAATGGAAAACCATGGAAGACTTGATATGGCACATTCATTTGTCAGCGTGACTTTACTGCGGAGCTCCTTCCCACATGGCATCAATACTTCACACCCTGAGGAAAACCTTATGATGCATAATAGATGATGGCACTGATTTAAAAATGAATAATTTGACCTTCTCTGGGGAAATAATGAGTATGGTCACGAAATAAAGACACAATGCATCATTTGAAGGGTGTATTACTCCAAAACATCCCATCCTACAAAGCAAGGATATAGACGTGAGAGCTAGCAGCGGCTGGTGTTAGATCTACAGCGATTACGACTTCTGCTGAACAATGCTTTGGGGATGCTGCTGAGCTGGTTTAACAAAATGAAATTATTGTTTATGGCTGACATCAAATAAATGGTAGCTAGATATATGTTGTTGATGTATGTTGGTTACACAAAGGTGATGAGTTGCGTGCTATCTAGAATAGGACTATTTTGCCGTGCAATCTGAGTAAATTAACTAAAAACGCTGTGCCTTGTTGAAGAAATAGATTTGAGTAATGGCTGAATTAACAGCCACAATATGCTATGAAGATTCACAAAAAGGTGCAACCACAAACCACAAATTGAGCCATGTTTACCTCTGTAATTGATTTCTACCATGGACACATGACTCAGGCACTAGGGTGGCTAACTCTTATAGGTAAATAGTCATTATGTTTGTTCAACTGTATAGCTGGCATTAGAAAAGACAAAGTGAAACCAAGAGTCTGTAGATCCGTCTAACAGAGTGCTTCCCAACAGCGTTTGGCTATTGATTCTTTTAACTCAATCATTCTTTGCTGGTGACCCCTAGTGTCACAGGTAGCATTTCTCCCTTAATTGAAAGCATACAAAATAATGACATTCCCTTCTGAGAAGGTTTCATTTCTATAGCTGGAGGCCAGAAGAGGTGCAGGTATCTGGTATTTCACATTTCCTGTGATTAAAATAAAAATGTTCTCCGTATGAGTTTAGCATGTTAGCATGCACAAATTATCTTTTTTGGCCTGATGACGGAGCCATATAAAAGGTTAGAGGATCACCAAATTGTTTATAATTCATACTGTGGGGAACACAATTGTCTGTACCAAACCTCATCTTATTGCAATCCATCCAATAGTTATTGAGACATTTCACTCAAAACCATAAATGTCCATCTGCAGATGGCACTGGAGGAAAAGTCAGAGAATCACTAGTCTCGCTTTGCCAGACCCACCTCCAAAGCGCGCTGGACAGAGGATCACTAAAGTCAGTGGGATTCATCACTTTTAAGATTACTTCCAATTTTCTTATTTATTCAGCCACTATTTTTAACCCCCCCCC
>NC_045753.1:14884469-14890435 GCF_008692095.1 Etheostoma spectabile
CCCCCCCCACAACACACACACACACACACATTCACTTGTGATGTACCTAATACCTTGTTTGGATAATAAACCACACACCTGCTTTTCATCAAGGAATCCCCTTAACCCCACCCCTCTGTCTTCCCCATTCGTCTTGTGTGTCACCCCACTTGAATGTTCTGTAACAATGGATTCTTACCTGTTACGAGAAACCTGAGAGCTCTGCTTACATGTGTTCCACTCAATAACACATCAACTGTTAATGAAGCTTGTGTAACTGGGGGTAAGAGGAGAGACAAAACACAGGAAGTCAGTGGGATGTAAGGAGGGGGAGAATGAGAGTGTGAGGAGAAGGTTCTTTTGTGGAGGATGGGTGTGACTTATCGAGATAAGTTGAAAATTCAATCCCTACTCATATTCTCCTCAGCAATATCTCTTCAGATGAGTAGTAAACTAAAAAAAATTATAAGGTCTTGCAATATCAGGCACTAATCTATCCTGTTTTCCCTCCCCACTCTAATTCCTTCTTGAAATATATCACTGTGAAGCCAGTATATGTAAAAATATTCTAGCTTTCATATTATTCAGATGGCATATGTTTCACTGTTGAAAAATGACACAATCTTCAGGAAAATTGGTAAGGCTTATGGTTAAGTTATATACACTGGCTTTACGCATAATTATTGTTGGATTTTCTAACCCAAACTAAATATTTAAAATAGAAAACAGTAAATTGTGTGGGGGAGATCAGGGTACAATGGTGCATGCACAGTGGATATGCCACATAATCCAGCCATTCTGAATGAAATTTCACAGTAGTACTGGAAACAATTCTGCAGTTTGTATTCTGTCCACAACTGTGAATATTGGACATAAAAGGAGACTCGGGGACTCGAGTGCCTCAATCTTCAAATGAGAGAGGCTAAGATGAAAGAACGCCAGAAAAAAAAGGCGCAAAAAGATGGATGTTCCCTCAAAAGCGTCATGAATGCTTAAAGATGAGATGGAGGCACATCCAATAAATTGATTTCTACACGTGAGCTATAGGATTCTTTTTTTCTCTCAATGATGTATTATTTCTTTTTTTTCTTTATTTCTAGGAAAGCCACTTTGTATTTTGGTTTACTGTTCTTGTTGTGTTCGAGTGGAGTCAGAATGGAACATCTTGGAAGATGTGTGTTTGAAAATAGACATTTGTTTTCTGAATTGGTGATGTAATGTTATATTTTAGAATTGATTGGACTCTCAATTTAATATGTAGTCTGTAAAAGATGATAGCTAAAAATGATGCATAGCTGCATTAATTATCTGTGTTCTCAGTAGCCTAAGCAATCTTTTGTATCGTTTTTGTCATTTGATTCAATCATAGCCTTTAGTGTGTGTGAGCAAATGGCCGTGACTTTGTCTCTACATGAACAAAGCAACTCCATCCAGATTTCTGTTATTAACATACTGTATATCGACTATACATCAAACATCAACAGCCCCTCAACAGAAACGACAGGCTGCCTCTCCATTGATGCCTCAAAAAAGGTTCAACTGGCATGCTTATTTCTAACCCAGCAACTAGCATGCAATTACTATGACATTTTATTCTTACCTAGATTGATCTGAATCTTCATCCAACATGGCAGAAATGACTTCCTTCCATTAGACTCTCACTGCCACTGTTGATGCCCCTCTATGTTTGGACTTTATACTCCAAAGAAGTGAAGGTTTAGATCAAAGTAGGGCCCAGACTACATACATTCTAGTGTTATTTTATGATTTTCACAAAAGTTGTGGAAATTGATGTTAAAATTTGCCCCTTTGTAGCAATATTTAGGCCAAAATAGGTGCAGGCTAACATGTCATATAGTTAGCCTGTACCTATTTTGGCAAGGCATTGTGTTTTACTTCTATAGAAATCTCCAGCTCCTCTTTACCTGGGACTTAGATTTAGGTCTTCTTTTAAGTTAGAAAAGATCAATTCTCAGTAAAGGCAGAACTGATGTATTTTATGAATGGAATTATTTTATAGGTTCCTTTAACCTGACTTATTTCCCATCCTTTTTATTTATAAAAATATTTGCAATATTTGATATAATAATGTAAAAGGTTTCTGTAAGAGACTGTGTGTTTGGGTGTATGCGTATTGCTGTCATAGAGAAGGTGGGTACAAGTTCTCCTGGCAAGGCACATCTGCACTCCCCTAACAAAGGTTTGGCTTAGAAGGTTTAGAAAAAGGTTTAGCTTAAGCCATAAGTATAGCGTAAATTAAAGGTCATGAGTGTTGAGCAAAATACATTGATTAATAATAACAAGGGAAATAGGAACACAATGTACCATATTGCATGAGAGCAAATAAGACGGAGACATAAAGTGGCCCCCACCCTGGCGTGTGTTGTGTGAAGATAACAGTCTCTGTGATGGAGAAGAAGAGGGAGCCCAACAAAAAAAGGTATAAGAGATAGGAGAAGAATAGATTGGGACTCACGAGGCTCAAGAGATGAGAGATGCATGGACCGGCTCCGACTATTTGTCTGTTGCTAGGGAAACTTCGTCTGTGAGTGCTTTGTGATCCCACAGATCTGTGTATTGTAACTCTGGTGCTTGACTGGTTAAAGTTATTCTACTTTTTCGTCTTATTTGGCTCTTGCTTAGGATCAATGTAATGCCAAATTAATGAATGCACGGGTATACATAGGTCTTTTATTAGAGTCAGACCATTGACTGTAATTATTAATGGACAAAGCATCCGGTTCGGCAAAGTGCTGCAAATGTGGCAGTGCCTTAAACCCGCATTCTATATGAATTCCAGCAGGGGGCGACACGTGTAGTTGCAAAAGGAGGTTAGGGTTCTTTAGAAGTCTGAGAAAGTGACCTACTTCTCACATTAATTATTACCTTGGTAAACATTTTCATAATGAGTTTATGGTCTCAATTGCTAGTTTTAAGTCTTCTGCAACTCAGAATGATGTACATTTCATGAATTATGGTCTTCTTGATTTTAAAATCGGCGATAAAGCAGGGTGTTTTAGGGCATGACAATGACGTTATAGCCAGTGAAAGTGTGTAATGTAACATAGAGTGTAAGGGCTCCTCTTTCTCGTCTAAAATCGTCACATCCGCAACCAGGATGGCGGCGCCCGTAACGGCAAACTCGACAATGGATAGCAGATCTCCACAAACCAATGGGTGATGTCCCACATGCAATGTCCATTAATATTATACAGTCTATGAGTCAGACACACTGTCCCAAAAGGGGGACAGGGGGCCCAACAATACACACTACAATACACACTACAATGACTAGTAGCATTTTACTAGTTATTTTCTAAACAGAGACACTGTTTAGTTGTTTTTGTTGTCAGGTGAATGGGGTCCCTCTTTGAGACCCAGCCTGGGTATATTCATTGTTTTGGTTTTTTGAATTCCAAAAAAAAAAAAAAAATTATGAAAAGGGGACAAAAACAAGAAACTCAAAAAAAATCACCAGATGTGACATGTCTAGTGTGGTGACACATACAGTATGAAGCATCTCAGCTTTCCACACTAGGAGGTGGAATTGGTTTATCACACCTTTTGCTCTCCGGGGGCCATACCCGCCACTTCATTTGCTCTGCACACGTAATAACATATCAGGAGGTGGAGAGTAGAAAAAAAGCACAGAGAACAAGGGTAATAGAGGCAACAGCATGAGGTCAGATTAAATGTCATCAGAGATGGATGGAGAGACTGAGCCATGAAGAAGGTGTGCCGATGGGTGACATAAGTGAATCTAGGCTACTAAAAAGGCTTTGAAATTCTGTCTTCTTGTATGGTTTTTGAAAATGCATGTTTCTCTCTTTTGTCTTTTTTCCTTCAGGCTATTTTTCGCAGTCTTTCTATGGCAACTTCCTTATGTAAGAGTTCAAACACAGGGCGGACGGACAGCTGTGCCCCTGGCTCTGTGCTGAATGTGTTCACTAGTCTCACTCCCCACTGCAAAAAAAATATTATTTTTCTTGCACGTAATTACTTAAGTTGAATTGTATCACAAATGTCTAGACTGTCTGCAAACAACATTGTCTTTTTACTTTACAATTTGACACCGCGATGCAGAAAATGTACTGCAGTTGCTAGGCTGTGTTGGAGAACAAGAGATGTGGGTGGCATGAATGGAAAATGAATGAACCTAAAATTAAAGTGAATCAATAATGGTTGCCTGAGGATGTAAAAAGGGGAATGAGATTGAGAGTGGAGAGGGAGGAGAGTGTTGAAAATAGAGTTGGAGCAAGATTAATAGTTGTTTAAAAGTAGTCAGCTTGCAAGAAAGGCATCAGTGTGTGTGTGTGTGTGTGTGTGTGTGTGTGTGTGTGTGTGTGTGTGTGTGTGTGTGTGTGTGTGTGTGAGGATGAAAGTATTGCAGAGAGTTTGTGAGGATGAAAGTATTGCAGTGAGTTTCTACTTTGTCTTTAACTTTCCCTCACGACTCTTTCATTAGATGACCACTCAACCATTATACTCATTACTTTGCAAATGAGTGTGGGACTTGATTTCTTCTTTTCATTTAAACTCTCTGCGCCTTCACATAAAACACATGAGAGAGAGAGAGAGAGAGAGAGAGAGCGCACACAGTGATGCAACTGCACCACCTATAGGTTTGAGCATTAAATTCAATATAATTCAATTATTCAAATCACTGATGTTAGTACTACGTTCATTTAGAGCCAGAGGCTGCTTTTTCAGGACTCGCAGGACCAGTGGTAGTCTAATGTATTGAAGTGAGTATACTGTACTGTATATGTATGGGACTATACATACTTAACATAGGCTAAATTAAGGTACACATACATTGTGTGTGTGTGTGTGTGTGTGTGTGTGTGTGTGTGTGTGTGTGTGTGTGTGTGTATATATATATGTGTGTATATACAGGCTTTTATCATCTTTTTAAGTTTAATGTTCTGGCTATAATTAATTAGTATTGTCATTAAGTTGAGTAATATAATACACCTAGTTGGGCTCACCAAATATAGCTCAAATGTTACAGTTTCATTAAACAAATACTTTAGACTAACAGTTAGCAAGCTATCATAAGCTAACAATGATTGTAACATTTAGAGCTTTAAGACTATTAACATTAATGTTAGTTGACTAACTCACCCACTCTAGGCTAGACAGCTAACTTTACCTTACTTTTTACTTACTTAAACAAATAAAAATAACCTTATTTACAATCAGTAATGCTACTCACACATGGCTCGACGTGCTCCTCTTCCATTTCGGGGGAAATGCGGTCCTGTTGCGTTAATTATTTTGAATCCCACTTGCTTCCTTGGTAAGACCCACCCTCTGGTTAGGGTCCTAGAATTCCAATCCTGTAAATGCGGTCCTGAAAGTGCAGCCTCCGGTACCGCAGCTATATTTCTGCAATTAACCTCCAACTTTTAATCAAAAAGAAGTAATTCTTTATTCATGTCAAAAATGCTCAGGAACATTCAGCCTTCATGCATACAAAATAATGTTCATACAATCTTGTGTTAATAGAAAATCATCTTTCCTACAGGCAGCAAACTGAGTGAATGTTCCCAATAAATATGCAGTACAAAGTTTAAGGAATACAGCAGGAATACTAGAAATACCCTCATGGTCACAAACACAAAAACACAGAAATGTATGTCTGTATCACTTGCACTTGTATGTGAGGTGTTTGCGATGATAGTGGATCCACGCAGGAGCTGCAACAAGCCCGGTCAGGAAGCCGATGGTAGCACCCAGACTGCAGGAAACAGGCCAAACCTACAAGAAGCAAGACAAGTGAGTCAGATCGTTGGGGTGATAGATCAGGAGGAGCTGAACTATTAGACATGTTAATCTTGTTCCCCCTGCACTGACCCGTACTGTTCTGTTAATGAAAAAAAAACAGCACTGCCGCATTGTCATTGCGTTTTTCCATTAATGGTACCTGCTCGATTCGCCTCGACTCAACCGCGGTGCCCCGTCCTCCTTTTTCCATTGCAGATTAG
>NC_045753.1:14890445-14890742 GCF_008692095.1 Etheostoma spectabile
CCGCCTCATGCGTGAGGCGAGCCGTGGCTGGTCGTCATAGCAGGAAACTGCCGTGATATGGCGAGTGTGCGACACACGCACACAGAATGTCGAAGGTGTGTTGCTTTGGATTCTCGGCATGGGGCTGTTGCCACAGCCCGAAGACAAATTAGTTTAAAAAAAAGCTGGAGGCAGCAAAAGAAAAAAACGGTTTTGGTTTGTTCAGGACACCCCCGTCTGTTGCTTGCAATGACACAGTGAAAAGTGACAATTCTCTCCGGCCAATCAGTAGTCTGCAGGTTTTCACGTCACCTTTTG
>NC_045753.1:14890752-14891489 GCF_008692095.1 Etheostoma spectabile
AGCTCGCTTGGAACCTTGACTGAGGTAGTACTAAAAAGAGTACCTGTTAGCAGGTACCAGGGACGTTTTTTGTAATGGAAAACCAAAAACAAGAGTAGAGTTGAGGCAAATGGAGTAGGCTCCATGCAGTGGAAAAACGCCATTAGAGTTATGCTTCAATTACCACTGTGTACTTCTAGTTTGCATTTTCCTCCAGTCATTAAGCAGAGAACGCCCTTTGCAATTATAGTTTTAATCTTTTTGCCATTTAAACAAATCAAATTAATTAAAGAGAAGGCTTTAATGGTTATTGTTTAGAAAAATAATTTCAGACTTTTGGAGGTTGTAATAAATACTGTTCAGTGATGAATGGAAACAACTGGCTTCTTCCTGTTAACAGAGGAAACTGAAGGAACTGTGCTGTATGCCAGAGGAGATCAAACTAGATGATTGGCAATAAAATGACAGAAATATACTTCTATCATTGTAGAAATTCAATATTAGACACTAGCTTAATTCTTTTTTTTAACATTTACTGTTGTTTTATAAATCAGTAGTTCTCAACATATATGACTTGTTAACCCTTACAAGGTTTGTCTACTTTCACAGTTTGTCTAAGAGTTAATTCCAGTTCAATTAAACACTGATTTTTTTGAATGTACACATGTTCTACCAAAAGAAAGTTCCTTCCTGAGTCTATTTTGCAGCGGCACCGTGGCTTTTCCTGGTGCTTGGTGTGTGTGTGTGTGTGTGTGTGT
>NC_045753.1:14891499-14893103 GCF_008692095.1 Etheostoma spectabile
GTGTGTGTGTGTGTGTGTGTGTGTGTAAGGTCTGGCAAAGTAAGTGAGACTTATGGCAGGTTTGTTCATGACGCCTCCGTCTGTCGATAGCAATGATGACGCAGTGAATAGTGACGATTCTCACAGACCAATCAGTAGTCTGCAGGTTTTCTCGTCACCTTTTGTTATCGCCTCAGCTGACTTGGAACCTCGACGGAGGTGATACAAAAAAAAAGTACCTAAAAAAGACGAGGCAAGGCGAGGCAAGCACGTGCCATGTAATGGAAAAATGCCATAACTATCTCATGACCCTTCAGATTTATCTTCTGACTGAAGTCATAATGCTTTAATCTGAATGAAATTGGAGTTTAAATATCAAAATGAACTAAAATAAACTATAATACAAACTGAATGCAAACAATAATATTCTGCTCATCATCATAATGGCTTGCCAATTTACTGAAGTGTTCTTTAGATTTTATTATTTTAATGGGCAGTGTGACATTGTCTATTGTAGTCTATAATATTTTGGTGTGCTTAAGAAAGTTTTAAAATCATTCCCTGTTTATTTGTCACAGTATAGCATTTACCGCTGTACTATTTATATTTTCTTGTTGTTTTGGGTCCTCTAACACCACTAATTCCACTTTTTGTCTGTGAAAGTCTTTTTTTTTTATTTCTGGTAGCACTTTTGTGATTTTACAATGAGAATATTAAAATTGTTCTTGCACAAGGCACAAAATTAGGATAAAGTTTCCACAGTATACAGTTTGTTTATGAGAGGATTTAACAGTGCGCTGACCTGCCAAGGCCTGTCCCAGTCCAGTGGTATTGGAAAGGCTCCAACCCAGGCTCCTACCACTGTGCAGGCCACTGTAATCTGTAGACAGGTGTCCCACACAGACATAGCTCTGGAGACGGAGACAGAGCAAAGCAACATCTGTTAGTATATTCAATTTAGAGACACTAAGTGAGCATATGAAACACATGCCAGAAGGACAGGGAGCAGTGAAAAAGGAAAGGCAGATTGTAGGCTCACCCATGCCGACTGAAAACTCGTATCCAGGCCTGGACATTGGGGCCGAGGACACAGAGACACCTCAGGGTGGTTAGAGAGGTCAGCAGCACGGCAAGGGAGAATGTCTCTAAGGCTGATCTGGAATAATTAATTGCAGGGTATAAAACTTAATGCAATAAATAACACATACAGCGACAAAATGAAAATATGTAAATATGTAGAATGCCAGAAAAATGATATCACCATGTGCAGATACTCTGTAAAAGATGTCTTTATTCACTTGTTTTTTAACCAGTCCGTAACGGGTGATATATTACAAGTTGCACAAATTCCTATCCTGATAACTAACTTACTCTCTGGAAATCAAAAGCATGTCCACCTTTGCTGCCCTCTGTTTTTTTTCAAATGTGTTTTACACCTTTTAGACTTCAGTATACATACAGCACATGAACCATCAGCAGCAACTCACTCAATCAGTGGAGCTCCATAGAGAACGACCACAGTGTGGAAGAACAGGCACGACAGGAAGAAGTAGAGACATGAACGAAACAACCGAGACAGCTGCAGAAAAACGGGTGAAGAAAATTAAGGTTAATAAATCATGCAA
>NC_045753.1:14893113-14893669 GCF_008692095.1 Etheostoma spectabile
AAAAAAAAGTTCACAAAACTTAAAGTTAAAGGGTGCAAGCCTAGATAGAGCCTTTGATACCCAGGTATGAATGTTTCTTGGACTTGAAAAGTTCTTAGGGAACTTTATAGCTGTACGTGCAGGTTCATTACGCTTCAGCTGTCCACGTTATTTTAAACCAGGGTTTTAGACTTTACTGTCTGCTAACTTTAATTTAATTAAAATTGGGTCTAATATTTATATCATGCAATGCACTGAAATTGTTGTTTTTCTATTTTTTGTTGATCTTATTGCCTTAACTAAAAATGAGGGAAAATCCAACCTTTAAAGACATCAATTTTCTTTGTGAATGAATAATGTATTGTAAATAAATAAATAAACATTCTTCCTTAAAATACAGGGGCATGAGTATAGACACCCTTATGTTAAATTCCCATAGAAGCAGGCAACGAGCTATTAGGCGAACTGAAATAAAACCATGCCAATCTCTAGGTATGGTGAAGCGTATGCGTTGATGTGGGGTTCTTTTAATTCCAAAGGCCAAGGGAACTTTATCAGGATGCATAGTATCCTGGAT
>NC_045753.1:14893679-14900521 GCF_008692095.1 Etheostoma spectabile
AAATAACTGGCCTTTAAAAATAAAAATCTGCCTGCCTCTATGGGAATTTAACATAGGGTTGTCTATACTTATTCCCCCTGTATTTTAAGGAAGACCATTTGTTTATTTACGATACATTATTCATTCACAAAGAACATTGGTGTCCTTAAAGGTTGGATTTTTCCTCATTTTTAAATTATAGCATAAAGATTAATTTCCAAAAGATTCTTTTTTTTTTTTTATTATTCTTTTTAGTCAACTTAAGCAGGGGTTCCAATACTCATGAACAGCCCTGTAGCCTAGCAGTCAGACCTACTGCAGTCAGTACGCTACTTTTTCTTGCATGTGATTTTGAATGTAGGACTATTACTTACAGTATTTAACATAAAGATATAAAGTGAGTCAGCACCTTGAATCCCACTGTGTGCTTCTTGGTGGGGGGTGTGATGCCGAGCAGCCAGAAGACGGCGACACTGACCGCGGTGACCGCACCGGACACCGAGTAGAGCCACAGCAGGTGGGTGCCGTACACCGAGAAGCCCGGCACGAGTGCCGCAGGTAACACGGTCGCCATGAACACCGAGGAGGCGATGATGGCATGAGTGGACGCCATGGCTCTGATTTCATGGTCCCACATTACGAAGAATTTAGCTCAATGCGATGGGAGAATAAAACAATAGACACAATTTAAATAAAATAAATTCAAATGTTAATTTAGCAACGGATGTACGGAGTAGGTTAAACCATGGATGCATTAAGAAGCGGTGAACCCATAGGTGATTTTTTTTCTCTGGACCTGCCTTCCGTAAACATGGAGTGACAAAGACTTCCGCTTGGAATTCAAAATAAAAGTCCCAAGGTATCCTTTGCAAAATGCAAACAGCTCATTAAATAAAACAGGAGATCACTATTTTGTTTCAATTATAATGTATTACACCATCTCAATGTATAAGGTATGCATATACTCTTTATTGTTTGTGCATTCCATGGGTATTCATAATAGCCAATGTGCAGTGTGTAGTCTTTTTAGGACGGATGTCCAAATCATAACGTTGCATGTTGCTATGGAACTGTATTGACCTCTCCTAAAGTGGACTCCCTAAAGCTGACACAAGCTTCCTTTTTGATTAAGTGCTTGTTTGTCTGTGTATACACCATAGACTAGTCAATGGTATACACTGAGAAAAACAATCTGAGAAGTACAATAATTCTCATTATAATTTCAAATATTAGTAGAAATAAAGTAAATCTAAATTTTAAAGATCTGACCTATTTGCAATGGCATCATTAATGGCATACGGTGGAACAACTGTAAAATAAAACTTCCCTTAACTTATTACACATTTATTTTCAACACTTTGCCATTTGTTTTGCCTGTTCAATGCTCCACGTATGACATTTCTGGTATATATATTTTTTATTCTGTTTCCCTTAATCAGAATATATCCACATTATCAAATGTACACAGGTAGACCAATTACTTTTAAAATTTATGAGAGATTGTTGCACAGTGTTAGTTGGGTTTTGCCATTAATTGAAATATCTGAGTTTCCTTTCAAATACTCATAAATACCATGTAGCCTAGGCTACTTAGTATGTGACCGTAGGGACCTCTTTATATAAAGTGTATGATAGTGACCCCGTACAAGGGCAACTGCCACTTTCAGCGGGCTTTTAATTTTAAGGAAAATTATGCGCAAACAGGAAGTATTATTTTGTAGAAAAACTTTAAAGCCCACCCTATAACCAATCACAAGAGGTCCGTGAAGATTTACTGGGATATTCTGTGACGAACGGTAGTATCAGCCAATGGAATTTGAGATTGTCACAGCTCTGACCAATCAATCTGTTGCAAATACGAGCAAGTGGAGGCATTGACCGGAAGTTTACAAACAGTAGCTAACCGAGCAAGCTAAGGTTTAGCTAACATTTTTATTTTATTTTTACCAACCGTGGAAAAGTATCAATTTAAAACAAACATAGAGGAAAGATGGTTTGTGATAAGTGTACGTATCACCCTTTTCAGATGCTTTCTATCTTTAAATCTAACCTATATTGTGCGGGAGATTCTTCTAGGCTAACGTTATGTGCATGCTAGCTAACTGTGCTCCTTACTGTTATCTTGTATTGTTTTAGGAACACCGACCCTGCACGTTAGACTATATTTCTTTAATAGGTAGTAGTAGTTTGTTTCTCTACACATTGTGTGTTATTATTATTATTTCAGGCGAGAAGAAGCTTGGTAAGGTTATCACACCTGATACCTGGAAAGATGGAGCACGGAATACAACAGGTAAACTGAGGACACACATTCAGGGAAAATGCGTTTTCTTTTTGACGGTTACTATTACTACTGTGTTCATATGTATGGCTCATAGACAGTAAATTTTAATATACAGTCTTTGGTAAGGCAAAATTAGGGTCAGGTTATAGAATGTAAAAAATATATCACTAGTCGAGCCAAGCAAACACACAATATGTATTCCAAGGTCTTATCATAATGTAATTTAGGCCCATCATAATGGAAATCAGGTTGCAAATGACCAAAATCAACCTTATATCCAATATATACTGTATATATGTGTGTGTGTGTATACGTAGTAGAATTTTGGAGAGCTCAAATTCATGGACTTGAAAAAGCATTATTGAATCTCGATCAAGAAGAATTAGGATTAAGCAGTACGATAAAACCACAGTGTAGTGCCAGTGCATATCATGTATTCTTATAAATGTTTAATATACTATGTACCTTTTCATTTGTGTCCTGACCAAAGTGGTTATGTTATTATTAATAATATGTTTAGTTTTGTATGTATGCACCAATCGCCAAGGCAAATTCCAAGTAGGGTAACTATTGTGGCAATAAATTCTGATTCTGATGTAGTGCCATTCCAACTCTTAAGGATTTTTGCCTTTTCAAGGAGTATTTAACTCACGTTGGAGGTGTTAAGTTTAGCTGTTTACCAAAATACAGGTTTTCTCTATCACTAAATACAAATAAAGATATTGTTACGTCTCTCAATAAGCAGTCAATGAGACTGACCTTAACCACAATGTAATGTTGCTTAGATGATGATGTTTAATTTAATCCTTTCTGCTTCTTTCACTCAGAGGGTGGTGGGCGTAAGCTAAATGAAAACAAGATGCTGACTTCTAAGAAAGCCAGGTCAGTTGTTTGCTATTTTCTCGTTTTTTATCTACATGACATCACATAAAAGTAGTTTTTTTTTTTTGTCAACTCACTCAGATTGTTGCACTAGAACATTTAGCATGCTAATTTGTTCCCTAAACCTGTACTGCTAGCATTGCAAAAAACATATTGCAAGAAACATATTGAGTTATGTATCTGTTTATCTCCATTTCAGGTTTGACCCATACAGCAAGACAGGCTTTGCTACCTGCAGGATCTGCAAGAGCTCAGTTCATCAGTCTGGATCACACTACTGCCAGGGCTGTGCCTACAAGAAAGGTATAAACCAAATAAAAACATTTTGTCACAAAAAAAAGAAAGGTATAAACTCACTCATACTGTACTCCATACTGAGCCGAGAGTCAGAGGAGTTTTATTATATGTTCATCTTGTGTGTTTTCCCATCAAAATGTCCTTCTGTGTTCCTGTACCGTGCTGTGGCTAAGACTCATGGAATCTTTGCCATTGAGAACGAGCTAGTATGCCAGCGCTAGCATGCTTTGGTTAGCAACCTCGTCTCGGCTACTGATGTAGAAAGCTTTGCAGATTTTGAACTGCTCACTTGTAGACTGAAGGCAGAGGACGTTCAGAAACCGTATCTCATTCAAAACAGCATGGATGTTTTTTCCAAGTTTGTATGTGTGTGAAAACACCAGAGAAACAAAATAATCCCAGAAAAGTTATTTTTTTCATAATATGGGCACTTTAAATAACAAGATGCTTTCTGTATCAAATGGATCTGATAACATGTTTTTGATATGAAGTTAAGATGCATAAACCAGTAAATGCACTGGTGGGATGACTGGTACATCCTACAAAATAAAAGACATTCAGGACTTGCTCCTCCATATTGTTTTTCTCTCTATACTGATATTTGACCGTTTTTCTCTTACTTTCCCTTTTTTGTCTCCAGGAATCTGTGCAATGTGTGGACGGAAAGTTTTGGACACCAAAAACTACAAACAGACATCTGTGTGACAGTGGGCTGATCAAAGAACTGTTCTGAGTGAATAACAGATGTGGGGATGTGACTGATGTTCATGTTTGTCATCTTGTTACATTTACCAAATTGTCCTTCTCACCATATAGCTATAACGCTTTTGTCTGATTTTTTCCCCACCTTTGTGAAAGAGAGAGATTTGGAGCTGGCTTTGCCCTCTTATTACAGAATATCATATAATGCCACTGGAACTATTACAGTGGCCGTAAACAGGGAAGCACTGTTGTAACCAAATACATCACCGGTCATTACCTGTTGAGGCTTCTAGATTTTTTTGTATATTTTAAATTCAGTACTTAGGCTTTGATTCTTTGCTTTTTTAAAAGTTGATTTCTGTATGTAATATATCAAGTGTTTGATTGAATTAAAGAATTAAATATGAAGGACATTTGACAGGATTCTCAGCCCTAAGCCATAAAGGATACACTTTTAGCGTCTTACGCACAACATACTCATATTTGTCCTATAGGCCTGTAATAATTGGTTTACTCTTACATAATCATATTTGGAAACTGCATGCTGTGCTGTCGGGTGTGACCCCCCCCCTCCATTGCCAGAGATAAGTTATAGTTTGCAGGTTTTTCTAACAGGCTCCTCTTGATATTCAAAGGCCTTGCTCTCCCTCAGGCCTTCAACCACATGTGCGCACTCTAGTTTTTATATCTCATTATTGATTTATGTAGTTGCACCACAGCACAAAAAACAGCATCAGTCTCCAGCTAACGCACGTAATATACAGTAGGTCATGTTGGGATGCAGCAAATGAGTCATTGACCTGCCCTGTCTACTTTCAGTACAAGTGACTACAACCACAACTGTTATATAATTATGGATCCTCTAGTTTGCTTAATACCGGTATATCACTGCCCTTTTGCTCCTGTTATGCAGTGTGCCAGTGCATTTAGGGACATAAGTATTTGATCTGTTTGAGAGATTTGACAGTCAGGAACCAGTGTGGGCTCTATGTTGTGGTTTGAAAATTTGGGGAGGAACAGACTAGTAAAAAGGCATTAAAAATGTTGAGATACCCTAATCAGAGGTAGGACAAAGAACAACAATGTTTATCATATTCCCTAAGATCTCCTATATATGACATGGATTTTTGTATAAACCTTTTTTACTGCATAAGAGTAAACTGACAGGTATTGTGACACACCCACTAAGTACAAGAAGTGCAAAATAAAGCTGATACACCGGAACTCAAGTAATTGCATAATACAAGCTCTGATTGATTCTAAATTTGGTGTTAGAGTAAGCCAGGGTTTCATCCATATGTGTGAAAAACATGTATATATATATATATATATAATATAATTTTAAACTTCTCTATTTCATACTTTAAAAATTTGAATGCAAGTGTTAAATGCAATACATGTTAAACATACACAGACCCCTGTTTTATATTATGGGATGGGTATTGATGCATTTAAGAATCATTAGTATCATTATGTAGTTGGTTTAACAATGCATCACATTCTTTTAAGATGATCATATTTTTGTGTCTTTATTTAAATAGTAATTAGTTCCTCTGCAGGCAGAGGAGGCTCAACAGGAACTCAAATGTACTACATACATACTGCTAGAAATACAGGATGAACTTTTCAGAAATTAGAAATAGGCTACAAATACCACAGTGTGGAAGTACTCTGTTACAAGGAAAAGTCATGCTTTCCGATTAAACTGTATATGGGCCATGCTCTACCAGGTGAGCTGCCAAGGCGCCCAAAACGTTATGTTTTTTTCACACATGTAGATGAACCCCCGGCCCACTGTTACACCACGTTTAGGATCAATCAGAGCTTGCATTTAGAAATTCCTTCAGTCCACGTGTATCATCTCCCATACAACCTCTGCTCTGCTTTTTTTTACGGGGTGTGTCAGTTTGAATACAAATAGTGGGTATATCTTAGAAACTAAAGCACTTTTAGGGGTCTTCACGCTAGCCTAATAGTCTAGCCCAAATCCTATCTATTCATCCTATTGACTGAGCAAGCTGCATGTGCAACCTATTAATGAGTGTGTGAACATCTACATGCCTTGCATTTTGTAGCTTTTAGTTAATTCATTGCAGAAAATACATTGCAAGCTACTCATTGATCGCACATTTTATTCATGGAATAAAAATAACAAATATATAAAATTGATTAATGAAAATGTATTTAGTTTGACTTTTGATGTCCAATACTGCTGAAAAGCTAATGTTGAGTATTAACTCAATAGCCGTGTTCATACATATTAATAGTACACATAATGTACTATACTATATATAGTACAGTACACATAATGTACTATACTATATATAGTGTTTCTGCTGTTTATTTGCTGTACATACATTCCAATTTGCCTCAACTGTACTGTCTTTTATGCTAATCAGCCAATATTGACATACTAAAACACTAAACTAAGATGTATAACATTGTAAATATTTTACCTGCTAAATGTTAATTTAGTTTAAATGTCAGATGTTGGTAAATAGCTCAAAGCACCACTGTGTACTTTACAGTTTAACAATACTGCTAGCATTGTTTAGGTATACTCCTTTTCTAACTTTTCCATTGTGAATACCCAATATTTAAAATCTATTATTCTGATCAAAATTATAAACATTACACTTTTGTTTTGGCCCCCATTCACAAATCTGGCTACATCTGTGTTAGTGAGCACTTCTCCTTT
>NC_045753.1:14900531-14900978 GCF_008692095.1 Etheostoma spectabile
GAGAAAATCCATCCACTTCACAGGTGTGACATTGATGACAATGACATTATCAAAGACACTGACTGCGTCTCAGTTATATTCTACATGCTAATTCTACACTGATCAAAATTATAAACATAACACTTTTGTTTTTGCCCCATTTGTTATGAGCTTGATTCAAAGTTCTAAGACTTTTTCTATGTACAAAAAAGGGCAATTTCTCTCAAATATTGTTCACAAATCTGTCTACATCTGTGTTATTGAGCACTTCTCCTTTGCCGAGATAATCCGTCCACAAATTGCAATTGCTCCCTCAAAACTGTGATATTGTGCTGTGTGATTAAACTGCACAGTTTAGAGTGGCCTTTTTATTGTGGCCAGCCTAAGGCACACCTGTGTAATAACTGTGCTGTCTAATCAGCATCTTGATATGCCATACCTGTGAAGTGGATGGATTTTCTCAGCAAA
>NC_045753.1:14900988-14901772 GCF_008692095.1 Etheostoma spectabile
GTGCTCACTAACACAGATGTAGACAGATTTGTGAATGGGGGCCAAAACAAAAGTGTAATGTTTATACTTTTGGTCAGAATAATAGATTTTGAATATTGGGTATTCACAATGGAAAAGTGAGAAAAGGAGTATACTTAAACAATGCTAGCAGTATTGTTAAACTACACGGTGGTGCTTTGAGCTATTTACCAACGTCTGACATTTAAACTAAATTAACATTTAGCAGGTAAAATATTTACAATGTTACACATCTTAGTTTAGTGTTTTAGTATGTCAATATTGGCTGATAAGCATAAAACACAGTACAGTTGAGGTGAATGGGAATGTATGTACAGCAAATAAACTGCAGAAACACTATATATAGTATAGTACATTATGTGTACAGTACATTATGTGTACTATTAATATGTATGAACACAGCTATTGAGTTAATACTCAACATTAGCTTTTCATCAGTATTGGACATCAAAAGTCAAACTAAATACATTTTTACTAATCAATTTTTGTTATTTTTATTCCATGAATAAAATATGCGGTCAATGAGTAGCTTGCAATGAATTAACTAAAAGCTACAAAATGCAAGGCATGTAGATGTTCACACACTCATTGATAGGTTGCACATGCAGCTTGCTCAGTCAATAGGATGAATAGATAGGATTTGGGCTAGACTATTAGGCTAGCGTGAAGACCCCTAAAAGGGCTTTAGTTTCTAAGATATCCCCACTATTTGTATTCAAACTGACACACCTCATAAAAATGGGATGGATTTTCTCAGCAAAGGAGA
>NC_045753.1:14901782-14903208 GCF_008692095.1 Etheostoma spectabile
AACACAGATGTAGACAGATTTGTGAACAATATTTGAGAGAAATGGCTCTTTTGTGTACATAAAAAAAGTCTTAGAACTTTGAGTTCAGCTCATGAAAAATGGGGGCAGAACAAAAAGTGTTGGGTTTATAATTTTGGTCAGTGTAGAATTAGCATGTAGAATATAACCGAGACACAGTCAGTGTCTTTGATAATGTCATTAATAAACCAAATGTAACACTGAATGATTGCCTCGGCTGTGTGCTCTTAGTGACCTAAAAAGTAAGATTGACAAATTTCATGTTTCTATCATATTACTTAGGCAAAGAATCTTATATTATTATAATAAAGCAAAGAAAGGTGCTTTGCAAAAGCAGCAATTAAATTCCCATTAAGAAAAAAGAATAATCTTAAAATGACACGTTAGAAAATCAGATTTCACACTTTATAACATCAATATTGCCATGTCAGACATAAGATGTAAAATATATACCAAAGGCACCGAGAATGTGAGTTTTCTATTTCCTATCATGTTCACAGTCAGGCGTCAGTGTATCGAGGCTTGTAATTTCCCTAGTCAGATGTGGACTGTTACTCTAAAGCTTTACATGTGCTACTGTATACAGAGGCCCTGGAGTGAAGGACATTTGTTAAGGGTTCTGTGAAAGAGTCAGGAACTCCTCCCTGATTTTGGGGTCCTCCAGGTAAATGCCCAACATGGTGCTCGTCACAGTGCGGCTGTTTATCTTCTGGACACCGCGCATGACCATACACATATGCCTGCAAACACACACATGGCACATCAGATTTGCAGCTGCAACATTTGACCTGTTTCGAGGAAAGTCTGTGTGTGTGTGTGTGTGTGTGTGTGTGTGTGTGTGTGTTGCGCTTTCTCACAAAATTCATAAGGGTTGTCCCAATGTCGAGATTCAAAGGGCTTGAGGGTTTGACTACACACTTACCGAGCCCTTTCTGTGAGTCTGCATCAATGCAGATTTCACCAAAAGGGAATTACTCACAATACAAAGCGTTGTGACCTTTATTGCGGAGACCATAGGGAAATCCGGAAATTACAAAAGGTAAACAACGGCACAATAAATGACCACGGAACGGTCCTGTTGTCCAGCTTGTAAAACAAGAGTTTGAACAAATTTGGAATCAGGCAGCTGTCTCCTGTGCCTTGGCCGTGTGGAAAGCAACAAATTTAAAATGAAAATTCCCAAACACACACAACATCTTTTTTATTAAACGTTGCCAAGGTAATGTGATCTCGTGAAGTGCTGTCCCAATCTCATTTATATCTATCCGTGCCATGCATGTAGCCTCACACACTCCTTCACTTAGTACCTGAGATCAATTAAGTCTGAGTCTTTAGTCCTTAGTCCTCAGGGCTCACTTTGGGATTGGGCCAGTGGTTGTGTGTGTGTGTGTGTGTGTGTGTGTGTGTG
>NC_045753.1:14903218-14910985 GCF_008692095.1 Etheostoma spectabile
GTGTGTGTGTGTGTTTGTGTTTGTGTTTGTGTTTGTGTGTGTGTACTTACGTTGCTTCAATAACCACAGCTACACCTTTTGGCCGCAGAGCCTCTAATATTCCCATTGCAATCTGCTTGGTCAGACGCTCTTGAACTGAAATAAAACAAAGAATGGCACATATGTAAACATGATCATACCAGGTTGCATTAAAGTTATTGGATAAACCAAAAGAAAAGGACTGTGATTACATGCAAATCTTAAAATTGCATAATCTCTTTGGCTGTTTTACCTTGGAGTCTCCGACTGAAGAGCTCCACAATCCTGCAGAAACCAGAGGACAAACAAAGCGAAGAGGACTGATTACAGATCAGTTGTAATAATGATTAATCTTTTGATAAACACAGAGCGGTCTGAGGCCCTGACCCCCAGCCTCTACTATGGACATCCAAATGTACAGATACTTCATCTGTAAATGATTCACCTAACCGAACTCTCTCAATCTGTCGTGCAAGATTCAACACTAGCAGCTTTTTCTAAAAAACCCAGTGACTCTGTTACTGTTATTTTGGCTTTGTATGTTCAGAGATGGTGTGATATTTTAGGAAAGGGTGAAAGAAGGAGACAGACAGAGAGGCTGTGATTATAACTGGTGATTCCCACAGGTCCAAAGGGATTTTCTCATGGCTCGAAAGCGGATAGAGTTCAGACTTGTGTCTGTGAGTGTGCTTGATGAAGGGACTAGATGATGGCCGCTGGGCTTAGACTTAATCCTCCAGGTCAATGTGCTGAAATAACAGAAGAACGCAGTCTACTGGCACTTACACCAGAAGCATACAGCCACAGTGGCAGCAGGAGGGCATGATGTGAGTGTCAGTGTGATACCTTGCCAGCTTGCTCAGTCCCACCACGTTTTTGTTGGGAATATACCCAATGTGAACCTGCAGAAAGAAGACAGCTAGTGAGATAAGAACACACGCACACGCACACGCACACACACACACACACGCACACGCACACACACACACATACACCTGCCTTTTTTAAAATTAAATAAGACGCATGCCAACAAATACAGGATCTATAACATACACGGAGAACCAAGCACAGGAAGAGTGGCATTCAACACAAAAGGACTGTTCTAATTTCCGAGACATTGGAAAAAGTGAACAGGTGTAGTTTTACAGTAATGAGCAAAAGTAGAAGTGCGTGTTTGATAAGAGTTTTGTGGAGTTGTTGTGCATCAAATTTGCAAAAACATTAATCGAGGATATTCCCTAATTAATCTGAATCAAGGCAAAGGTGGCAATAGCGTAGGTGAAAAGTAAAAAATGGAATGGGAAAATCTTGTAACAACTAGTAGACCTAACTAAGATCCATAATGCCAAACTATTGATTTACTATGTTCCTTCCGCATGGGTTTCTCAAACCCTTGTTAAGGACTGTCACCAAATTGTGTAGAAATGTAAATTGTCTGTTTTATGGGAAGGATTAGATTAGGCAAAAATCGTTGAAAAAACAGAAGAGTAGGTGTTATTTTTCTTTACACTTACCTTGCCAAAAAAGGGTACTAGGTGATGTTCACAGAGTGAAAACATGTCTATGTTCTTCACAATTACCATCTCGTTGTGGTCTTCATCAAATATTGCGTCGTTTAAGATGTCTGGGAGCAAAAACAGGTATGCACACTTAGAGAAATATCATCTTATAGTAGGCCTATGATGTAATTCACTTGATAACCGTTAGAAATAAGGGAAACATGTCCAATAAAAAGACTTTGTCAAGTGTCTTGTTTTGTCCCACCAAAGAAGACTAAAGGTAGATCAAATCTTCACATTTGAGAAGCTGGAAATACTTCACTTGGCAATTCTGGCAAACCTTCTCAACACAGTCACTAGAACATGTAAAAGGTGTTCATATAGCTACTGCCTAGAGGAGCGAAAATACTTGAAACTCAACAGTTCTAACTCTAATGCAATCCGATGCAAATTTCACTTAAACCAACTACAGCTAAAGCTGAATCCACACAGGTAAAACTGCATTGCAGTGTGCAGGGGTTTCTGTTTTCTTATCTCTCCGGTGATTTTTCACATTCAATCGATTTAAAGAATAAGAAGACACACTTTATTTACATTTATGGATCACGAAGGTGAGTTGGTGGGATAAGAAAACCCAAAGAGATGAACCTGTTGACTCACCGCTGATGGTCTCGTGGTAGCCCTTGGTGAGGAACTGCATTGCCTTGGCGGCGCGCAGCGGTGTGCGCAGCAGCCCCTGCCGGTCCGTGTCCTCGCCGAGCTCCCGGAGGATGCTGGTGTAGGCAGCCTCGAGCACCGGTAGGCCTAAATAGGACTTGTCCTCATCCTCTTTGCGGGACGTCTCGCGCTCGCGCTCGGACTTCTTGGTGTCTATGAGGTCGCTGAATCCGTTGTTGCAGTGGAACGTCTCCACGGTGTCGTTGACATTAACTTTGCAGTGGTCGTTCATGCTGGAGCGCTTTTTAGCTGTGGAAGAAGAGAAGGAAAGCGATGAGTCCTGGAGTTGAGGTACAATGCAGGGCTCGTAGACTTCTCACATCCCCGGTGCTCACTGCGTTTATAAAGCCTCCCGTGCCGCGTGCGCATCATTCGTCAAGGTGTAGCCTACAGCCCAACAATTTTTGTTTTCTCAGAACAGACCCTCCCAACCCAAGTAAACTGAGCATGCAACAGAGTTTTGTTAATCAGTTGCGCATCCATCTCTCCATTATAAAGTCCTCTTTACTACAAAGTAGACAGAACACTTTCACACGCTCATAACTGGGGAGGAGGTTGCATTTAACCAATAAAGAAAAGGCTGAGTTAATGGTTAAAACTTTGTTAAAATACACAGCTCTAATAATCTGGATGATGAGGGGAGGAGATGCCGAGGAACCCCCAAGGGGGGAAATGGGCAGAGCAGCGTAGCAGACATTCACAAAAAACGTATAGCCATGCAACAATCTAATTGAACACCCTTTGGAAGTACCATTCATGATATATAGTAAAATATTAAAGTTGTGGGAAGTTTAAATGGCTTAAACTGTATGTTTCATTCGTCCCCCCCATGTTGTTTCCTTCGTCTGGTCCAGGAGGGACAGACGCACTGTCACTGGAATAATTCTTGACCGGTTTTTTCAAAGCTGAATATGCAACTGTATTTGACAGATGACAGGTGTAGTTTGCTAATGACAAAATATTAGATTTCAGTGCGATACGTTTGTAAGTTACGTTTATTTAAAAGTGTTTCAACTCTCCCGGCTATACAGGCAGACAAAAGCGCTTTGAGTAGTAGCTATTTAAACACATAGTCCTATATTTATATATTATACTATAGTATGCCATTGTATAGTATTTGTTTTGTTTTGCTGTATTTGTTTTGCTGTGGTATAGTATTTGTTTTTCTGTTGTATAGCCTAGTATTTGTTTGCTGTTGTATAGTATTTGTTTTGCTGTTGTATAGTATTTGTTTTGCTGTTGTATAGTATTTGTTTTGCTGTTGTACAGTATTTGTTTTGCTGTTGTATAGTATTTGTTTTGCTGTTCTTAATTTATGAATTCCCTGTGCGGCGTCCTTGAGTGCCAAGAAAGGCGTCTTTAAATAAAATGTATTGTTATTATTATTAAATACAGCCTATTTTCATATTTGGACAAGGAAAGAAGACAATCCGTAATAATGAAATTGCATTATTAGGCTACTTGCAAAGATGGGCAAGCATGAGGATCGAATCTGTGGTACCAGCAACCAACTGTTCCTTTTTAAGACTATTTGCACAGGACAGCTGAGGACATGAGAGGGAATGACATGCAGCAAAGGGCCGCAGGTCGGAGCCGAGCTCGCGGCAGCCGCGCCGAGGACCTCTACACGCGCCAACCCTACCGACTGAGCCACATCAACCAACTGCTCAGCACGTGGGCTAACTACAGTTGAATTGTCTTCAATACAAAAATAAAAGAGAGCAGTTGTTCGCGGCGCTATGTCACATGGGAATACAGAACTCCCCCTGAATATATGAGATAGCGGAAGCCTTCCTGGATTATATCCATAGACCGAATAATATACGGTCTATAGCTCAGGACAACTCCACTGAAGTTGACAATACTTTCGAATGTTACTTAAACTGTCCTGCGAGAGGCAGCAATTTGCCGCAAGCCTTCTGGTCTGCCGGAAAACTAGAAGAAGAAGAAGACAACAAACTGTCACATAGAAGAAGAACGTAGTTTCCTGTTTGGCCACAGCGGTGGCGGGAGATTACAGCATGGCGGTGCAGCCGAAACAAAACCTGTCCATGGACAGTGCTGGCGAACATGGCTTTTTAAACTTCATTTTCTCCATGCCGGAGAAACCAGACACTACTTTCAGAATATTCGACCGTAACGATTACTACACCGTTCACGGAAAAGATGCCATATTTGCGGCGAAGGAGGTGTTCAAGACGAACGGGGTCATCAAATATTTAGGCTCAGGTAAGTTAGCTAACCACGGATCTGAAGGTAGCAAGCTATGGCAGGCTGCACGCTAATTCAGCTGCGTGTTGCTGATGCACACATAGGCTTCGATGTATCTGCAAGCTAAGCTAGCTGCAAGTACACCCATTAAAACCGTAGTCCTGCTAGGTTACTGTAAATTGCTGCATAGGGAGCTTTGCAGGAAATCTATGCGTAGGGAATAAGTAGGTTTTAATATTAATGTGGCGTGTTGGTCTACAGGGAGTCGCAAGTTGGAGAGTGTGTGCCTGAGCAAGCTGAACTTTGAGGCCTTTGTGAAAGACTTGCTGCTGGTGAGGCAGTATAGGGTAGAAGTGTACAAGAACCACAGCAAGAGCAGCAAAGAGCACGACTGGAAGATCGAGTACAAGGTAACTTTTTGTTTAAAGACCCATACACCTTTTCTAAATGTAAAGAACTTGTGTTTTTCTCCTGCTTTTATTGTGCCAGCGCTGTGCTGTGTATACTACTTTAACTAGCATTTAATAATATTGCTCTGTGTAGTCCACACTTTCATATCACCTAGGACTAGGTTATATGATTGGAAGTATAACAGTATGGTAAAATATATGAAAAATCCATCAGATTGTGAATGGATTTATTTATGAATCTACAAAAAATACATTAATAAAATGTGCATGGCCATCATGACAGACATAAATCATCTATCTCAATTGAGTTCCCTCAAAAAAGGCCCTGTTAAAACACAGATGATGTTTAGGAATGTGTAAGGGGCCGCTTGCAGTGGTGAATCTACAGAGTTATCACCTGAGTCTGCAGCGCCCCTTTTGGCTTTACAGAGCTTCACAGTGATTTTCTGTTGTCCATCTCACCCTTTTTTTCCACTCTCAGGCCTCTCCAGGAAACTTGACCCAGTTTGAGGAGATTCTGTTTGGTAGTGGAACCGGAGCAGTGGGTTGTGCAGGAGTTGTAGCCGTGCGGTTTACTACAGGAGCCGATGGACAGCGTGTGGTTGGGGTCGGCTATGTGGACGCAGCCCAGAGGACCATGGGAGTGTGTGAATTTCCAGATAACGAGATCTTTTCCAACTTGGAGTCCCTTCTTGTCCAAATCAGCCCCAAAGAATGTCTCTTGGCCCATGGCGAATCCAACAGTGACGCCAATAAACTACGGGAGGTATGTGGTGGTCGAGGTTACAACAGCAAAACATCTGTGCTCTATCTGAAAGAAATTTGACACGCGTGGCACTGTATGTTCAATAAATAGGCAAAACATCACGAACAAGCAAACACTAAATCACTCTGTCTTCTTGGAAAATCTTGAAACTGTTTAAGTTAAAGACATTTGATGGTCTTAAATATATTAACAGGGCTACAACTAATGATGTTTATACATCAAAAAGATTTTCATTATTGTTTACTTTTCTTGATAAGTGACTATTTGTTTGGTGTATAAAATGTCAAAAAGTAGTGATTATCATAACTTCTCAGACCAAATGTTTGTATGTCTTGTCAACCAAAAGTTCAAAACACAAAGATATTTAGTATTATATCACATACGACAAAGAAAGGCAAACATCACATTTGAGAAGCTGGAACAAGCTAATGTGTGGGATTTGTACAGTTGCCATTAGGGTTTCTTTTGAGTAATCTATTAAACGATTTATAGTTTGCACTACTCAATATAGACTATTACTTCTCATATGAAGTTTAGAAGTCTTTACATGTAAAATTTGTCATGTTGTAATTTTCTCTCATGACCAATCAGTCATGCTGATAGTTGCCTAGTAGGTACACAACCTTAAATTGAAAGGATGTATATAATTTCATGAAACTTGCAAGGATCTCGGGTATGGGGCTTTATTTAAACCGATGGGTAAAAAAGATGGTTTACTTGCCAATCACTGTGAAGAAAGACAAGTTTCCAGAGTGCTGAGTTTTTGGCGTCTGAGAAGCCTTCTCGCAATGCAAACTGAAACAACATGCCCCCAAAAATGTGTGCATTTCTTTTAACTCCAAATATAGACAGATGGATGGTGTGAATACATCTTGTGATTTTGTTGTAAAGACGTTATGTGTTTGTGTAGGTGGTACAGCGTGGCGGCATGCTGGTCTCTGACAAGAAGAGATCAGAGTTTAGTAGCAAGGACATGGTCCAGGATCTCAACAGGCTGCTACGGGCCAAGAGAGGAGAGACTGTGGCGAGCAACACTCTGCCTGAGCTGGACAAACAGGTGAACAAAAAGAGCCCCCCCACCCAAAACTTTAGGGGAGTGAGATACCCAGCTATTCCACTTAAATCACTATCGATTCTGTCACGCATTATACATCAAGGATGGCATAATAACGTCGTGGAGCTCTTTTCCAATTTAATCTTACATGTTCGTCCATGGACACAGGACAGGACAATCTGATTTATTTTTTCTCTTCTAAAAGTAACTGAAGTTCATTGAACTTAAATATACTGTATAATATTCACAGGTGGCTATGTCGTGCTTGGCTGCAGTGGTGCGTTTCCTTGACCTGCTCTCAGACGAGTCCAACTTCAACTCCTTCAGCCTGACCACACTGGACCTGGGTCAGTACATGAGGCTGGACAACGCTGCCGTGAGGGCTCTTAACCTCTTCCAGGTCAGTGACCGAGACCAGGTCAAAAGAGTTCCCATTTCCCCCCAGTTAACCATAGTAGTTTCAGTTCATCCAAAACACAAAAGAAATCCCCCGATGCTAAGGGTGATGATCAAAAATGTATTTCATGCTTTTGTTTTTAGTTCCTAGGCATCAGCAGTGATATGTGTTACAGAAATGTAACTATTACTAAATGTTAATGGCTTTGAAGTAAGCTATTTGACTTGCATCCTCCAGGGATCGCCTGATGACACCAGTGGAGCTCATTCATTGGCCGGTCTGTTGAACAAGTGCCGTACACCACAGGGCCAGCGGCTTGTCAACCAGTGGATCAAACAACCTCTTATAGATGTAACCAAAATAGAGGAAAGGTAAATTAAATAACACAAATATCACATAATGAGTGGCAGACCCTTTTCAAAAAGGGGGGCCAGAGGGTGTGTGCCAATTACAGGGGTATCACAGTTCACAGCCTCCTGCTGAGGCCAAGGTTCTCAGCAGGAAACCGATGAGTGCCTACTCCATGTAGGGAAGGAGTTCAAATACCTTCTTGTTCGCGAGCAAAGGGACATTGGAGCGGGAGATTGGTCAGAGAATCGGCGCAGCGGATGCTCTATTACAATCAGTTTATCACAACGAAAAGAGAGTTGAGATGGAAGGCATAGCTCTCGATCTACCGGTCAGTTTTCGTTCCT
>NC_045753.1:14910995-14921938 GCF_008692095.1 Etheostoma spectabile
ATAGTCATGAAGGCTGGGTCATGACTGGAAGAACGAGATCCAGGGTACAAGCAGCCTGGGAACGCCTCGGGATCCCCCAAGTCGGAGCTGGTTAATGTGACTAAGAAAAAGGAAGTATGGGGTCCCTTGCTGGAGCTGCTCCCCCGCAACCCGACAACGGATAAGCAGACGAAGATGGATAGATGTAAATATCAAATATTTGTATTAGTGTCAGTGAAGTAAGGCCCATACAATTCTGTCTTCTCTGTAGCTTCAATATTTGTATTAGAGATGTCCTTAATCTTATTGTTTTTGTTTTCTTTTAGTCATAGTAGAAGCAGCCTAGAGTGAAATACCATTATAACTATTGCATTTATTTCCATTAAATATGCTATGGAAATTAATTACACTTCATGGGACAAATTTTCCAGATACTTAACGTTATGCTGATGCTATCCAGCTGTACTGCTCCGTTAAGGCTACTGAGTTTTACACACTTGTCTTCCTTGATTAACTGCTTGACTAGCATCAAACAGTGGTTAAGTGACAATTTGCTGCTGAACTCCGATAAGACTCAAATACTATTTATTGCCCCTGAACGTAGGGCCCCTTTGATCAGGCAGCATGTTGGTGCTCGTTTGTCCAGCCGAGCCTATAGAATCTAGGTGTTTTTGATTCTGCGATGTCCTTGGGAGTATTACTCCAAACAGTTAATTAGAAACTGCTTCTTCCAACTGAGGAATTTATACAAACTTAGAACTTTGATGTCAAAGGTTGAATTGAAAATGATCATCCATGCTTTTTTCGTCTCGTTTAGATTATTGTAACAGTCTTTTTTACTTTTTACTCGTTCTCCAGGCTGTTCAGAACTCTGCTGCACGGCCTTTAACTCACACATCCAAAAGAGCACACATCACACCAGTTTCACCATTACTTTACTGGTTACCATTTTTTTAAATTCTGGTTACTTTGCTATTCCAACAGGCTTTTAGTTAGACAAGGGGTTTTATGGCTGATTTTATGTAACTAGGTTTTCCTTTATAGTCTTAAGTCTTTTATTTATTGTATTTCACTTTATGATTTGGATCTGTCAAAATTGCTATATAAATAAACTTAACTTACGTGTGTGTGCACGCGAGTGTAGGCTGGACCTGGTGGAGAGCTTCGTGTGTGACTCTGAGCTCAGGCAGAGCTGTCAGGAGGACTTGCTGCGGCGGTTTCCTGATCTTCACCGTCTGGCCAAGAAGTTCCACCGTCACTCTGCAACGCTGCAGGACTGCTACCGCGTCTACCAGGCTGTGAGCCACGTCCCGGCCCTCGTCATGGCCCTGGAGAGATACTCAGGTACACAGAAGATATTCTTCTGTCAACATGATGCAAAATGCTGGATTTGTTGTGGAACAGTACACATTTGATGTTCCCAAGTCCACTAGAGACACACTTTCTTGTTCTCTACTAAAAACAGTCGCCAGCTGACCGTTAAACGAATGATTCGATATTTTGGGAAAATACACTTATTTGCTTTACTGGTGAGAAGATTCATACACTCTCACATCTGCATGCTAATTAGGGATCTTCAATTTAAGTAAAGGCGGACCTAATAAACTGCCAATTTATGCATTAGTAGCCTGCATCCACACAGTAAAGTACATATGTTTATAATCAATGCATACTACCCATTTTGATTTCTGATGTGTGTGTTTTGTAGGTAGCTACCAGGTTCTGTTGGAGGCGGTATTCCTTTCTCCTCTCAGAGACCTGCAGACAGACTTTGTTAAGTACCAGGAGATGATTGAAACCACACTGGACATGAACCAGGTCTTTGCTTTAGTATTTAATGTACAATGTTGCCGCATTATGTTGGCATATGATCATTTGTTTACATCTACCTTTTTTTTTAATTATTTTGTTACATGTAGATTGACCACCATGAGTTCTTGGTGAAGGCGTCGTTTGATCCAGTGTTGAGTGAGCTGAGAGAAAAGATGGACGCGCTGGAAAAGAGCATGCAGGGGGTGCTGAACAGTGCAGCCAGAGAACTGGGTGATTACTCAAATGCATACAGTCCGGCACCAAGGTTATTTATTGATGGAGCAGATATCTGTGCATTGTGAGGGAATGAATGCCCGCATTCATCTGGTAATGAGCTTTTGATGTAGTGTGAAGATAGTGTGACAATAACGCCCAAGCAAGTCAATTGCACCATGCGGTCATCATGTACAATTTTTTTTATTTATTTTTTTAAAGTAAATTCTTCAGATCCCTCCAGCTGAAAGACTATGATTATATATAAATATTAAAAAAAGTGATTTTTCCTAGGGATTATTTTTTTGCCAATTCCCAGCCTTATTTGGAAATGGCTAAATTAAAGTCCAACTAAAATCACATTTAGTCATCACTTAAAAAATAATCATATAACAATGTTTTAATTGTTTTGATTGTTTTAACAATGTTTATTATTAAAAAGGAAGAAAACATTACTTTGGGGAAAAACAAGCCGTTTATAGCTGACCAATCATAAATTGTGGTCTCCACGTTGACGTTTTTATATATATATATATATATATATATATATATATATATATATGTTTCAGGTCTGGACGCTGGAAAGACGGTGAAGCTGGAGTCCAATGCCATGCTGGGTTTTTACCTCAGAGTCACATGCAAAGAGGAGAAGAGTCTGAGGAACAACAAGAAATTCACCACGCTGGATGTTCAGAAGAACGGAGTGCGCTTCACGAACGGGTCAGTCTCACTGCGTCACACACTTGATGTTTGCCTCGGATCATCGGGCTCTTCTTGTCTTGCTGACGGTCTGCTGTGTTGCACGTGCTCTTTCACATGTCTACAGTAAGCTGAGCTCTCTAAACGAGGACTACGGCAAGAACAAAGAGGAGTATGAGGAGGCCCAGAATGCCATTGTCAAAGAAATCATCAACATTGCTTCAGGTGAGGAATGTCATCACATGCTGCTACTGTGTCATCAGCATAGCATAGATTTGATAAACAGAAGAAATTAAATGTGAAAAGGCTGGTTTACATGGAAATTCTCTTTGCAGTAGGTGCCCTTAAGTAATTGATTTATTTTACATGAACTACAAAGGCCAGTAAACTGCTCAGTACTTTCAAATTGACAGTTGAAGAATCTGTGAGATTGTGGTCAGAAGGCATTCTTAATCTGAATCATATTGGAGACTGCACATGCTGCATTCTCCTTTCTCTGTGATAATTTGTTTGAAATGCCGACCGTTTTAAACCACCAGGTTACGTGGATCCGCTCCAGGCGCTGAGCGACGTGATAGCGCAGCTGGACGCAGTGGCGAGTTTTGCTGTGGCGTCTGTCTCTGCTCCTGTGCCGTATGTCAGGCCCCGGCTGTTGGCGGACGGATGCAGGCGCATGGAGCTGCAGCAGGCCAGACATCCCTGCATGGAGACGGACGCGGACACAGCCTTCATACCCAACGACATCACTTTCGTCCAGGGAGAGAAGAACTTCTACATTATAACAGGTGTAAAGAAGTGGCACACTTCCAAAGTGAAATATCAAAAGGTTTTAAAACCCTTCCATAGCTATTTTAAGACAAATATCAAAGCTAGAAGGAGAGTGAATATGGAACTTTTTCAGAAACTCAATGTGTCTGTTGAAGTGGTAAGTAAGCAACAGCTTATCAGTTTGTTTTTTTAAGTAAATATAGTCATCTGGTTAGAAAACAGTTGCTTATTTACTTATTCAGAAGTTACAGAGAAAAGTAATTAGTTGTGTTTGTTTCCCCCTGGTGAATGCAAGTCCAATATTTATCCTTCAAATATCTTTCAAACAGTGAGGCAACTGTCTCTTTAGCTGCTAAATGCTCCACTATGTTTACCTGTGTCTGTTTGGTGCTTAGCACGCAGTGTACAGTGGCGTATTTAGAACTAATTTCCTGTGGCTGAAAACAATCTTGTGAGAGTGAACCAGAACCTTAAAGTTGTGGCCAAACGACAAGTTTAAATTTGCTAGAAAGCTCCAGAAAGCAGAGCTCCACATGTTGCTGATTAAATTAATCTTTCTCCATCACAGAGTGGTCTACAGGAGATGACACAGAATTAGAGAATTTAAGATATTCAAAACAAAAGAGTAACAAGACCAGTCCCTCGCACCCTCACCCCCTCCTCTTATTCATCCTTTTTGATCTTCACTGTCCTTGAGTTTCGGTGGAAACACAAACATTGTGGTCCTGTCATAATTCCTGAGTTTAGTTCCTTTTCTGGAACTTAACAAGGACACGACTAAACTAAACTAACTTTTCTCTCTTCTTGCCTACAGGACCAAATATGGGCGGCAAGTCGACATTCATCCGTCAGGTGGGTGTGATCGCTCTGATGGCTCAGATCGGCTGCTTTGTGCCATGTGAGAAGGCGGAGCTTAGTGTGATTGACAGCGTCCTGGCCAGGGTGGGAGCAGGAGACAGCCAGGTCAAAGGAGTGTCCACCTTTATGTCCGAGATGCTGGAGACGGCTGCCATTCTGCGGTAAGAACAGACGCACAAGCTCTTGAACAGCTTCAAAGATGATACACAAGCCTTGTCTGATCAGCCGTGCTGTCCCTCCAGCTCGGCCACGGAGAACTCGCTCATCATAATCGACGAGCTCGGCAGAGGCACGTCCACATACGATGGCTTCGGTCTAGCGTGGGGCATCAGCGAACACATCGCCTCCAAAATCAGTTGCTTCTGTCTTTTTGCCACTCACTTCCATGAGCTGACAGCGCTGGCAGTGCAGCAGCCCACCGTCCACAACCTGCACGTCACAGCCCTGACCTCTCACAACACACTCACCATGCTGTACAGGGTCAAATCAGGTCAGCACACAGTTTATACATGCTGTTTAATGTTTTTATTTTTTTTACAAGCCCTAATATGGATTTAACCTGATCTAGGGCTGCACAATTAATCTAATTTTAATCACAATCACAAGTTCCCACAATCAAATTTGCGTGATTGATATTTTATATGCGTCATTCGGTTAATAGAACGCTTTTTTGCAAAGCCAATCTACCGCTCCGTTAACCACTGTCTGATCATGTGCCAGTCAACACCGCGCAGCTTAGTTTCCAGATGTAGACAGTCGGAGGATTGATTAAGCCCCGCCCCCATTCACTCACACACAGCTCCCCGGCAAATCGGAGAGACAGCGCCGGTCCACACGTCTGACATTTGTCTACAGTTTTAATTGTAAACACAGTTGTATATTGTTAAGCATGAGAGGGGAAACATGTATTTGTGCCAGTGTTTCCCCTGGTAACTATCGCGGCCGCCACGACGAAAAATGCAAAAGAAGTTATTGAATGCAACTAACTTCAGTTCGTAGAGGAACAGTGTGAGAGAGGGAGCCTGCTGGACCTGGGTAAGAGATGTGACCCATGGCCAGTATATCATGGTTCATAAAAATGCAGCACAGTGACAATACAGACATTTACACACGTGTGTAACTCCGCTGACCTGCCATTCGACCCGTGCTGGACCCATTCATAATGATTCAGCCCTCACTGAGTAGCATATGCACCCCCCTCCCCTCTTTTTTTAATCAGTCTGTTACTGTTGTTGAAAACAAGTGAAGGAGCTTTTTTCAAATATGATTTTTTTTTTTTTAATATATCCTAGGCTGTGTATTTCAGATAATTTTTATGTAAACATGTATTGCAGCTGTACATTTTCAATCTGGGAAGAAAACCCTGTTTTTGCATTTAATTTTAATCCCAATCGGTTTTAAAAGACCTTGTGAAAGTGGCTTTGACCTTAAACTATGTATATTGTGTATCGCCATTCAACGAAAAATAGTTTTGTCCTGGGCTAGTAGATCTAAATATGGATGTGAAAGCAGTTATAAATAGCATATAGACTATTTATCTGCTTTATGTGACAATAGAATTTATGGTTAAAATCAACAAAGAATCGTGACTGGCAATTTGGCCATAATCGTGCAACCCTAACCTGATCCATTTTGTTGTTTCTCTGGACTATTGTTGAACGTAAGACAGCAAGTGTTAACTATGGAGGAGAGGCATGTGAACTCACCCAGGCCTGTGTGTTCAGGTGTATGTGACCAGAGTTTTGGAATCCACGTTGCTGAGTTGGCATGCTTCCCGCCATCGGTGGTTGCCATGGCCAAGGAGAAGGCAGAGGAGCTGGAGGAGTTCCAAGAACCAGCGGGGGAGTCGGAGGACGAGCCCGAGTCCAAGAGACGACGGACAGACAAACAAGTATGGCTCAGTTTTAAAATATCCTGCGCTCATCAAACTAGACCTGACCCCAGCTTCAGTTGAAGGATTACATGCAACAGTTTGAAATCATTGTATAACTGATTTACTCCCTCTCGTTCAGGTGGGGGAAAAGCTGATCCAGGACTTCCTGGAGAAGGCAAAGTCACTCCCTGCTGCCACTATGAGTGATGAAGAGGTGAAAGCAGCACTCTTGAGAATGAAGCAGGAGCTTGTTGCCAAAAACAACCCATATATCAAAGAGCTCCTTTCACGCTGTGTTCCTGCAAAAACAGCTTGATAGTTACTCACATTTTGTGCTCATGAACATCAAAGGTCCAAGTTAATGTACTGTACTTAACCACACTATAGCGCTGAAATTGTATAGTTTTTCAATAAAGTATTATTCTTGGATATGTTTGAGTCAGTTACTGATGTTGCTTATACAACTGGCATGGTGCACCATGAGCTTCGTAATTGTTCAAGAACAAATACAATTTAAACATTATGCAGCATGTGTATTTAACATGTAGTTAGCCCATAATAAACTAAACAGGGGGGTTCTTCAACATTTTGTTTCATAAAACCAGAAATTTGGTAATATTGCAGGATGTGAATCTAAAGACAAGACACCTGTGATCTAATAAAGTTTTATTTTCTTAGAAATGGCCAGTTTCCTGTTTTCTTTTGTCTTTCTAAGAAAGTATACCCCTTTTTGAATTCCAACTAGCATCTACATAATGGTTATTGAATACTTCACAATATATTAAGTCTAGATGTTATGGTACATGCATACAATTCAGGCTGCATGAGGAGCCACAGTCACCACGATACACGGGGGAGGGGAGGGGGGGAGGCAGGAAGGAATGCAGAGGACTCTTTAGTTCCAGTTCAAAGGAGCTCTGACGCCTCCTATTGAAACCCTCTCCAAGAAACACTGACTGCATCAACTTAAACATATGCACACACAACCAACTTTCACTATACACAACACATTTACACTCTCACATACACACCTTTATACAAGCGTGGAGCTCCTCCACCTGCCATTTAAGCTAATATATATTGGAGAGGGTTTTAGTGTTTAAACGAGATTCTCTTTCACAGAAAGAACTTCACCACTGGGACTTTTGAGTTTCTGCAGTTTGCATTGGGAGGAGGGATGCTAACCAAAGAAAATAATATATAATAAAATAAAAGACATTCAAATACAGTCAGCTTTTTGCTTGAAAATACAAAACTACATGAGAAAGCATTGAAATAAAATCCATTGATCAGAACATTTAAAAAAAACAAAAAAAAACAAGAAAATAGCCCAAGTGCTCCATCACACACACACACACACACAATCCTGCTCTTTATCCACACACAACAGAGCAACACCCAGCCATTCGTTGCCTAGTTACAACTGCCTGGGCAGCCAATGGGGATGGCAGCTGCGAGGAAGCAGGAAGTCTCTTTGACAGCAGTTCTTGTGAGGAGGAGGACGAAGAAGAAGAGGGCTTGGAGCCAAGGATTAACACAAGGGGGGAGGGGGGGATCTTCACATGCTGCCAAAATGGCGCAGGTTGCCATCGACAGCCCCTCTGTATAGCCCTTCTCTTCTCATCTTCTTTATCTACAGACTGCAATAAGAAATACTTGAGGAATCTCTTGTGGCTGTTCTGTCAGTCTACCCTCAGCTCCACTGCTCCCTCTAGTGGAGTCATTCTCCACTGCAGCATGTCTGACTGCAGCGGGCAGGAAGCTGCTTCCTCTGCAGCCTTACACGCCGATCCCATCTGAGAGCGCCGCAATCACAGAGTCTCTCTGGGTCCTTATGGCTGCACGTGGATGTGTGCATGTAACTGTGTGTGAGTGTGTATTTGCGTGTGTGTCTGTGTGCAATGTAATGTGTTTATATGCTTATGTGAAAGAGTGTAACTGGACCGGATTTCTTCAGTTATGCTGCAGCGTGTTGGACTCAATGGGCGGTGCCGAGTCATACAGAGTGTCTGTGTCGTGTGTGGGCTCTCCGGCCAGAGTGCATGGGTTGGACAACGTTCCCGCTCCGCAGTCACAGAAAAACCTAAATGGGAACAGATGGGATTGTTAACCAGTGTCCCTTCAAATAAGCAAACTATATTGTTAAAACTACCTAAACTACAAATGGCTCACCGATCGTGCCGTATAAACTCTACATCGTGCCCTTGGTGGCATTTTTTGATGCAGTTTACACAGATGGCGTTCCGATCTGTTGTATTACAGGTGTGACATCTGGAGAGACAAAAGACAAAACAGATTATTTTCTGTCATTGTGTTGTAAATAAATCAAAGACAAATGAATCAATGGGAGACAATTCCATACTTGTGCATTTTGACAATTTCTCCTCTAATTAGGCAGTTTACCATTTCTTATATCAACTGTTGGGGCTGCAACTAACAATTTCCATAATGATTATTTGGTCTACAAGATTTGTTTTTGTTTTGTCCAACCAACAGTCTTAAACCCACACAAAATGAAAATATATTTAAAGAACACATAAGTCACATAAGACAAAAAAAACAACAAGAAATCTTTACATACTGGAGCTGGATCAAGGTAATAGTGACAGTCAATTAACTATCAAAATAGTTAGTACAAATGGTACAAAAGAATTGTGTCCATTGACTTTAAAAAAGAAAAGAAAAAAAAAACACGGCGACATACTGAGACTTTAACTTGTTCACCGTATCCCCCAGAGTAAGATCACTCCATACATACCCTAAGGCTCCATGCATGTAACTGTCTGACACCTCCACCGCTAGCCTCACTTAGCCCAGATCCTGGAGTTAACCAGCTCCATCCAGCCTACTGCTCCCAATAAGTGACAAAATAATGCCAACATGGTCCTATTTACATGTTGTGATTTGTATAGGCACAGCATGTATAAATAACGTCACATGAAACATAGCCAGTCCTGCAGCAGCCCGGGTTCAAATCCAACCTGCGGCCCTTTTGCTGCGTGTCATCCCCCATATCTCTCCCCCTTCTCACTATCTAATAAAAGGGAAAAGACCCAAAAAAATAATCTTAAAAAAAGAAAGAAAAAAATATGGCTGTGTCTCATTTGACATTATTTGTAACGTTATTTGTAACGTTATTTGTATGCTGTCACTTATTGGGAGCAGTAGGCTAGTTGGAGCCGGTTATCTCCAGGATCTGTAATAAGCGAGGCTAGCGGTGGGGGCGTCACACAGAGTTACAACATGCATGGAGATGGGTATGTATAGACTTATCTAACTCAGGATACGTTAAATAAGCTAAATTCACAATAAGTTGGCAAGTAGAGCTTAAAAGAATTGCCAATATCACTTTGCACTTTTTATCTGATCTGGTTTACCTGTAGAAGTCGTGCATGGGGTAACTGGTGTAGCTGGAGATCTTGTAGAGGCACTGTCCTCTGCTCACTGCCTTTTCAATGGCATCCTGGTTATTCAGAATCTTATTATCTGACAGGAGGGACAAAAAATGCGATAAGAAAGCAGACAACCAGCTTGCAGCCAGACACGACAAAGCTTCAATGCCCACAAAGTAGCTAGTCACCTTTCATGGTGACGTTGACTCCTGAGGCCAGAAACAAGCCTCCAAAGCGATTGTTGAAGATCTGGTTACCCTCCAGCGTTGCTGTGGCGTGGTTAGTGATTTCTATACCTGGAGCAGGAAAAGAGAAGTCCGTTTATGTCACCTTTTGGTGCTGATGACAGAGTTACTTGTGCTTATATGGAGTTTATTTTGAAAATAAAAATAAAAAGCTAACCTGCCGCAAAGCCGTCAAAAATGCGGTTCTTGCGCAGTATTGGGTGGCTGTTGGTGCTGATCAGCACACCGGCCTGAGCGTTCCTGAAGATGTCGTTCTCTTCTAGCAAACCTTGCAGGGAAAATATTTCATGGTTTTATTTTTTTAGATATACAGGAGCTAATTGTAGTACAGTACATCAAGCTAAACACTGAAGTTCAATTGTACTATTAAGTTTCAGATGTATCTACCAAAAATGAAGAACACTTCAGAAGCTATGTGATAGCGGTCTGGCTGTTTGTCTTGTTGAAGATTGTGTCAAAGTACCTCTGCCTCCATTGAAGATGCAGATGCCTCCATCTCTGCCATCATGAATCTTATTTCGTCTCAGTGTGGGGTTGCTGTCCGTCTTGATCCACACCCCAGCCATGGCATTGTCAAAGATTTCATTGTCCTCGATGAAGCCCAGACCTGTTGTATTAAACAGCAGGATTAGATGTGCAAACACACAATGAGACAAACTGAGCTTAATCGTGAGAACAGACCTGAGTTGTAGACTAAAATCCCCCCGTTCTGGCCTCCCCATATCTTGTTGCGTCTGATCTTTGGGTTGCTCCCGGTCCTGTCAAGATTCAATCAAAAAAATGTATTGAATTATTCACAACTGCGTGGATAAAGAAAACTCAGTAGTGTGCCCAAGCTTTAACGTAGAATCATCTCATCTAACATCAGTAACTACTTCAGTGAAAACAATGCTGAAAGGCAGTAAATAATTACCTTATTTGTACACCAGAGTACATGTGATTGTAGATGTCATTGTCTTCCAACACACCATGCCCGTTGTCGTAGAAATAAACGCCAACCTAAAAAAAACAAAAAAACAAGACAGATGATCACAACATTGAATAAACACAATGTTGCACAACAAAAAGATAAAACAAATATATTAAAGTGCTCATATTATGCTC
>NC_045753.1:14921948-14922040 GCF_008692095.1 Etheostoma spectabile
TCATAATTGTATTTAGAGGTTATTTCACAATAGGTTTACATTGTTTAATTTTAATAAAACACCATATTTTTGTTGTACTGCACATTGCTGCA
>NC_045753.1:14922050-14922272 GCF_008692095.1 Etheostoma spectabile
GCTCCTCCTTTCACCCTGTGTGTTGAGCTCTCTGTTTTAGCTACATAGTGAGCCATCTCACTTCTGTACCATCTTTGTTGGGAGTCGCATATACGCAGTACCTAGGTAAGGACTACTAGCCAGTCAGAAGCAGAACATGAGGAATGCCATGCTAGCAGCGAGGCGAGCATTATAACGTGTTACAAAGTGACGCAGGTTTGTCACGGAAGTAAAGGCTGGACT
>NC_045753.1:14922282-14924491 GCF_008692095.1 Etheostoma spectabile
ATAGAGCTGTTTGGAGCAGTTTGTGAACAGTGTTTTTGGTTGGAGATGGTTAAGGGGAGACTTTGGGCTTTTTCACTTGGTAAACCACAGCATGCACATAAAAAAAAATATATATAAAAACACTAGAAGGGGAAAAGCCAAAAACCATAATATGAGCACTTTAAAAAGAGTTAAAAACAGCACAGTAAGATGGTTGTAGATTAAATTTTTTCTTCTTCCCAGAATAAGAAGGTGGACAAAAAAAAGTTAATTAGGACTAAGCAAACTAAAGACCTTATTCAAATGATCGTTTCAAGTTCTTACTGCATTACTGAAGAGAAAACATTTTTTGGAAAAACATGTGACTAACCTAATAAACAGAATATCCCCATTCACACACAAAAACACTTATCATAAAAGCGCACATACACAGTATCTGGCATCTTCAACTGTTAAACTATGTATACAGTTTGTTTGAATGGCTTTAATTAGTGGGATACTTGTAACTATTTTTATAGTGTTGCTGTCACTCAAATCAAATTGTCAAGTAAAAAACAGCTCATAAATGCAGTTTATCACTTTACTGCAGCTGCTTCTTACAAACGATGTCAAAAAGCATGACATTTCATTAGCTGGGAAAATGTAGTCAGATTTCTCACGGCTTTATATGTGCAATGTTTGACCCTGTTCATTTTACCTGTTTGCCACTGTGGATGCGGTTCTTGCGGAGAACTGGAGTGCTGCCTGTGGTCACCCAGACTCCAGCCAACGTGTTGCTGTAAACCTCATTCTCCTCGATCACCCCCTGGCCTTTCTCGTGCTGAAACACAAAGCAGGATCAGCTGTAAAAAACAAACAAACACCTGACAGGGGGACTGTTGAAGCTGTTGACAGACTGTTGAAAAATAATCTGTACTTGTTGGAAAAGGCTTTCATTAGAAACAAATTTAGGAGTGTATTTACCACATAGATGCCCCCATGCTGTCCATCGTGGATCTTGTTGTGTCGTACAATGGGGCAGCTGTTGGTTCGGATCTGGATTCCCGCCAAGGCGTTACCATAGATATCGTTGCTCTCTATCAAACCCCGTCCATCTCCAAATATGTACACTCCTCCTTGGTTACCGTTGAATATAGCATTTCCCCTGGATATATTATTAAAAAAAAGAAACTGTCACAATCTTGGAATAAACATGCACATGGAAGAGAGAGACATCAAATTTCCTAAACACAATATATTTTCCATATCAATATCAGTCATGTTGACCTTCACATTATCAGCAGTCTCTACCTATAGGTTTCCTAACAATGTTGCCCCAAAGGGAAGTTGGTTTGTTTACCGTATCGTTGGGTCGCTGTTGGATGTGATCCACACACCAGCAAAGTTATTGGCATAGATTTTGTTCTCTATAAACTGCCCCCGCCCCTTTTCGTGGACGTAGATGCCTCCTGTTTGGCCATGATGGATCTCACATCGCACCACTGTGGGGTTTGCGTAGGCCTTCACCTCAAAACCTGCTATGCGGTTTCTGTGGATGTTGCAGTTCTCAAAGTAACCCTGAAACACAAAAGAAGACAAATTAGATTGGCAGTGATTTTCTTCAAGTAAAATGTATCCATAGTTGCTGTGTATTTACCATGCCGTGATCGAAGGTGAACACGCCAACATCTCGTCCGTGGTGGATGTGGTTACGTCTTATGATGGGATTACCGTGGTTTTTCACCCAAATTCCTGCTAGCGCATTGTTGCTGATTTCATTGTCTTCATAAATGCCCTGGAACAGAGGACAAGACAGAGTCAGAAGCCGTTGTGCACAGTTGTGCGTTTATGGATGTACATCTATGGCAAACAATTAGTTTTAACATTATAGAAGGGAAAAATAATTTGTACCTGTGCGTGATCTGTAATGTACAGTCCTACATTCTCACAGTCACTGATGTTGCAGTGTTTGATGGTTGGACATGCTCCCTGGCCACTCACACACACAGCTGAACCCACTAAAGAAAAAGAAGCGTCCCATTACACAATAGTGCTGCAAAAAAATTATCACCTCCCTTATCCATTGACCAACAGTCAAAAAAAAAAAAGCAACACTAAAAACACATAAGAAGCAGAAACCAGCACAAGTTTGCTGGTTTCATTACTATAAAAGACTTTGATTATTAATTGGTAAATTTTCTGCTGATTTTAATGCTGTCACCTCAATACTGGCCCATACTCAAAAAAAAAA
>NC_045753.1:14924501-14926961 GCF_008692095.1 Etheostoma spectabile
AAAAAAAAAAAATCCAAAGATTATATTTTCAAGTAGATGTAGATGACACGCACTATGAATCACTCCCAATAAATACAATTTATTGATGCTAAATGTGCTATGACATTTAGGCTCCATAAAGATGAGAATGTAAGACACGACCCAGGCTGATGGAAACTAAGCGTCAATTCACAAGAGGGTTGCATTATTCAGTGAAATACTTGCACAGATTTTTCAAGATTTCCCATTGCAGCAACCCAAGAACAAAAGGGGTTTCATTGATGAGAACAAACTGTTATGATAAAAGTAGTTGCCAAAAAAAGAAAAGAAAAAAAAGAAATACTGCTCCGGGGGGTTTTGGTTTTCAGTCCAAGACCCAAATGACAAATTTAGTCTCATCCTGGGACATAATGAACACACCAATTAGTTAGCGAAATACAACAATTAGGGACACTGAAAACCATGTCTCTAAGCTGTTCTCATACAGGGGTAGACACAAACACTTGTACAAGTGTGTACAATGCAAGACCCCTGCAGGAAATGTTGCCTCTGTCAACTCTTTTTCAGTGCTGTACAAGTGTTAACGTCTTTGTGTCCTGCCAATGTAACAAGTGGTCAGTGTGAGCATTACCTGTGCATGTGGAGCGGATGATGCAGTGGTCAATGTTGGGGCTGCAGTTGACTGTGATCTCCAGACAGTGGTGGGCGTTATGGTGCTGCGCCGACTTATCATCAGGATTAAACTAAGGAAAGAAGAGCAGCAGCGGTCAGACAGTGGCTTTGGTTACTGACTACACATCAAGCTTTTTTTCTCTTACACACACACACACACCACATCCACACTGGACTCTCCCTAGTGCAGCATTACTGTGACTAATACATAACTAGGAAACAGTGTCATGTAAAGAGGTTTTTTTTGTTGTAAGTGACGAAGTTGCAGACAGATAACCTTTTCATTCTTAAATACATTTCTCAGACATTGCAAATTGTTATGGCTGGTTTAACTCTACATACAAAACAACCCAGATAAAGATGTGGAAACATTACACCTTTCTGTAATTGGCATTGTATGGCATTAGTTCCATTAAGTCCACTTCCGGAGCTCTGAAATATGGTACATGGTTCATATTATAGACGTCTCGAGCTTCTATTTTAAAAAAATAACAGTTGATTGATCAGAAAATGGAAAAACAGGAGGATGAAGCAGCGTAGAGTTTTACCAATATCAGGCCATTATTTTTTGCAAATTGTACAAAGGAAAACATCTTTCATAGGTTGGTCACAAAATCTTTTCCCAATCCCAAAACAGCAAAGACAAAGTTTCTAGTTGCCCACACACTTTTTTTTTATTCAGAGCCCATGAGTATTGTTACAAGGACCATGTTTGTTGTGAGCCACATTTGTGGTTCTCACTTACAGAAACCAAGGAGCCTCCATTCGGGAAATAATTACTCCCTCAACTATACTTAAATAATAACTTCAAGACTGTGACTACATAGAATAATAGTAGTGGAGCCTTGTAATGTGACTATAAAATAATAGACAGCCATTCTTCAAGTGTTTCAAAAGAGGTAAAATCAAGGGAAAGGTGAGATTTTTGTTCACCTTGATGGTCATGTATCCTACATAGGCATCCTCTGAGCCCTCCATGAAGACAAACGTTGAGTCTCTAGTATTCTCTATCACCACTTTGTCTGCTACTTTACCGGGAGCTGAGGAGAAAACAGAGAACACTCATTGACACCCTCATACATATGGACATAAACACAGCCGAGTGTATCCCATCTTAAGAGAGATATCGATTGTGTGCAGCACAAGCATAAAGGTAATGTCTTAAGTACTTTCCAGTGAAGGAAACATGCTTACCTGCACCAATCATGGTGATTGGGGACTCTATATAAATCCACTCATCTGTATAGATGCCAGAGTGGACAAAGATTAGACCATCAAAGTGGGCCTCTTGCACTCCACCAAGCGCATCCTCAATGGTGTCATAATACTGCAAGAGAAAGGGGCAAAAACACACTCAGGCTAAATAAATACACACCTACAATTCATCACAAACCAGTTTGAAAAAGCAAGCAGGTTTACATTAGCTATGCTTTACATAAACGTGCATGCTCTCTTAGCTATAACTTACCAGCATATTCTCTCTGCCTTTGTATCTGCCGGGGTTACTGTAGAAATGTTCAGCAAAACCTGGCTTTACATGAGCACCTTTGTACTGAAACACAGAAAACACTTAAGTCAAGTCTCTGATGATCAAACAAACATGATATGGTCCTCACACAACCTAGGTATGCCACTAATAGTTTGCTAGTATAGCAAACAAGTATGACTCAAAAAGATTGTTTATTTAGGTGCAGGAATGTTTCTGAACAGAACACAAATCAGCAAAAAAGCAAATTGAATGTGCTACAGAAGACGGTAGCGCAAAAACTCTGGTTGTGAACACTTTAACCACCGAGTTTTTTCCTAAAA
>NC_045753.1:14926971-14931797 GCF_008692095.1 Etheostoma spectabile
AAAAAGGTAAAATTGTCCAACAAGTTACTGAAAAGGGACAAACGTTTAGTCTATCATGAATACTTTTTCTGGTTCCTGTATTGTTAACTGTCCTGCAAACTCCAAGTTAGGAACCACCTAGGTCTACAGAAGAACAATGTATGCAAAGGTAGATTTCAGAGTTACAATACATGCAACAGCAAAACACTGCCACTTTCATTTCTAGACATCACAAATATAAGCCAATAACAGTAAGAGGTAGGACTCCTGCAAAAGCTAAAAAGGGTCAAGTGAACATTATGAAAAACAAACTGCAATTTGTATGACTGTGATCATCAATGTTTCATTTTCACCAACCTCAATTCTCTCTCATTAGCCTCAGTATCTTAGATGATGTTAAGTATGAGAAAACCCAAGATTGACTTAATTAGATGAGATACACATAGTATTGTTGACATAGCATAAGAACAGCATTGTTGTCCCAATGTACACGTTACACTGATATGTGTGTGAATGAACTGAAAGCATTAATTGTGAGTCTGACTGAGAAATACTGTATTGTATAGAGTTTTGACAGCTACTGGTCATAAAACTCTGACCAACATTTCCCCCAGACCAAAGATACTAAGGAACAGCTTGAAACATTCCGAGTAGCTTGTTGGTGTTTTCAGAAAATAATGACACGAAATTAAACACCAGCACTTAAATAAAAGTACTTTTAAAGTAATTTTTCATTTAATTGCTTAAAGTTGCCTAATCAAGCGTATTTTCCTTAGTGCGAATATATGTTTCATAGTGATAGCTATGCTTCCATTTCTCCCTCTAACTTATTGAGGCGTGCGTGTGCGTGTGCGTGTGTGTGTGTGTGTGTGTGTGCGCGCGCGCCAGGCGGTATGACTTTACAGGCACTCTTTCTCCAGGTCAGATATTATTGCCTTAGTAAGTGGCATGGATTTTATTACAAGGCCATGTAGGACTTTTGAGAACTGCAAATACTTTATTTTTATTATATTGAGATTGTAAGGAGACAAAATAAATCAAGTCTGTGCAAAGATATTGATGCTCTTCCTTCTTCACTACAAAACAACACATCGACAACTGTGAGGGTAAACTTACAAGCTGTTGGAAGCTCTCCTTCCAGGGGTTTGGGTGTTCATGCTCTTCTGGGCTGACTTGAAAGAATCTGCCTGGCTCAGGATGCATCATGGGACGTGTGTACTCAAACACCTCCATGTATAGACGCTTCCTAGAATTTTCAATACCAGATGAAACAAATTTCAATTGGTTGTATTTTAATGAAAAGACAAGTTTTAATGCCTTTGGCAGCACTGACCATAGGATTGGGTCATTGGCTAACTGGCTGAATCTTTTGCAGACACAAGCTGCCTGACAGAGGTCCTGTTCCAGTAAGTAGGAGAAGATCTTCAAAACAACCTCATCTGGAAGTTTCTGCTGCAGATATTGCTCTGCTGGGGCTGCTGAAACACACACACACACACACACACACACACACACACACACACACACACACACACACAACACACACACACACACACACACACACACACACACACACACACACACACACACACACACACACACACACACACACACACACACACACACACACACACACACACACACACACACACACACACACACCACACACACACCACACACACACACACACACACACACACACACACACACACACACACACACACACACACACACACACCAACCCACACACACCACACACACACACACACACACACACACACACACACACACACACACACAATGTAAGCTTTAGGAAAATAAATGTTTTACTCCAAGCACATTGAACTATGGAGTCATTCTATTTAATGGATTGCAAAGTAACAATATTTACAAGGAAACAAAGAAAAAAATCAATAATGATTAAATAAAAAAAAAGGAGAGAAAACGCTAACGCTCTCCTTGCCCCAGCTGCAGAGATTAAGCACACACCTGGCAGGTCGTGGCTCTTACCGGACACTCTTGCCCGCTTGGCTCGATGGCCAAAGGCCTCTGTTGATGAAGTGGAAGCTCCCTGTAAAAGAGGGGAATTAGGATATCAACTTCATGCCAGGATTTATGCACTAGGTAATCGACTGGGAAATGTACTGCTCTGCAACAAAATCATTGTTCTTTTAAAAGAGGACACAATCAATCAGCAAATCCCTCTGATTCACACACTGAAGTCTGTAGACATGCACACTGCAGTCAATGCACAAAAAAAATGCACTTTAATGTTTCAGTCTAACCTCCATTGGGCCCTTGCTGGGGCAGGCAGAGGCGGTGGCAGAGGCAGCAGCGGTTCTCTTGGGAAGCAGGGTCTTGCGTCGAAGCTGGTAGGGACTGTTCTGAGCTCCTGGACCAGATTCCTCAATAGCCATCTCTGCTGCAGCTGCTGCAGGAGCCTCCTCATCTGGACAAAAAGTAAAACAGATTTCCTATAAATACACCACTTTCTCAAGAGGCACTAATGCACAAAGCTGCAGTTTAAACCAAGGCCATCCAATAAAATTAAAAACAAAGGGTATTTATCTGATAAATCAAATCCTCTCTTTTTTGCTCAAATACACAACTAGAATATTTCCTGTGACTGCAACAAACAATTAAACTGCTGACACTTTTATTCTTCTTACTCACATGCTGTAATGCACACTGCGCAGGCTAACAGAAAGGGTAATAGTTGGTAAGGCAGACAAAGGTTAGTGATTGATAATGGCTGATGCACCCCCTGCAGCCACATTACCAGTCTTTCATGTCTAGTCATTCACAACAGATATCAGGCAGTGTGCATTTGTCTCTGTGTACTATATGAGCTGAATCAAACTCATATTTTATAATGCTGTCAAATTAAGGGCCGCAGATGAAGTCGATCAGACGTGCTGCTAATGGCTAAAAACTGAACTGCGTAGCTGGCAAATCCGCGGTGTAAACAAATCGAGCTACGGCTAGCGGGCTCTGAGAACAAGGAAGGGGATGTGGGTTCAGTCTGCTGGCTACGCTAGCTTTGAACGACAGCCCCAAGCAAAGAAAATGAACTCAGTGAATGCATCCAAACCACGCCGTTTCATCTATCACAGCTGATCTTTTGTAACCTCTGGGAGCTGGGGCAGCTAGCTAGCATTGCCCCGTTCGCTGCTTTTGTTTTTGTTAACGTTACACCCCAAAAATGGCAGTCCATAGACGCCGCAGATTTGCACCCTCAGACTCGTTAGTGACAGCTGGGAATGCGACGGCCGAGAAAACACGCCTATTGTGGCTCCAGCGTGTAAAGTCTACCTCTTTCCTTCAATTGAGGTTGACTGGATATGCGCTGTTAATGTTTACCGTTGAGCTACATAACGTTATGCATTACGTTAGGCGAAGGCAACCCCCCAACCTCCACATAACCTGGTAAACGAGCTAGCGATGTTAGCTAGCCCCAATCACTCAAGCCAAACAAAGCGCGGCCTGGCCTAAGCCACAGAGCAAGAAGCCCCGGGTTTTCCTGTTGAACCCGCCGTCTCTAGGAGTGGAGTACAAGACAAAGGCAAAAAAACGAGGGTTATGTGAAGACTGTTATCACCCGACACAGCTACGTACTAACTCATTAGCTGACTGAGGCCTAGCTTACCTCTATCCCCGTTGTTCCGTTCGGGCTGCACCGGGCGCGGCCTCGACACTCGCCTGGGTCTCCTGTTGGTGGCTCTGACGGAGTTCATCTGGGGAGTTGGTTGTTAAAAAATAGGCTGCTATCCTCGACCGCCCGTTTCTAAATTTAGCCCTCTGCCCAAACTACCACCCGCACAGCCTTTTTCCCAGCTACAGCCAAACAATTGCGATCATAAACCCGCTGGTATTTGGGGTGTAATCGCTTTTTCTTTTCCTCCTCCGTGGTGTTACAACTCCCCCCGTATCGCTGCTTGGTGCCAGCTCCGTCTCAGTCTGTAGCAGGAGGAGCCATTTACCCACACGGGAAACAATCGCGAGAATAAAGAACAGAGTGTCCATTCGACCAATCATATTAGGCTTTTCATGATCTCTTCCTACAGCGGCCAATTAGGACCTTCGTGTCAGACGACTTGACAAACCTTTCTGTTGGGGTTCGTGATCGGTCAAGCGGCGATTTGATCAATGCTTGGGTACTGATAATGATTACAATAATGTACATTTCGCAGCCCTAGTCCCCTTGTCACAGGCACATACAGGCTACAGCTATATGTTAGTAGGTTTTGTGTGCCACATTGACAATAACCACTCTCAAATGATTTATTAACATTGGCATCACCTTGAATTTGTGTGGCCTAACTGTCTTCCTATGTAATTGATTTATAATTTTCCATGTATCAGTAAAAATATGAGTGTTTGGAACATACTGAGCCTATGTAGGGCAGAGACTGGGGTTATGTTGCAAGAAATGTTAATATTAAGAAGTGTATCAGCCTACCTTTCCACAATATGTGAATGTTAAAGCAGGATACCATTTTTTAAAGTATTTTAATAGTTATAAAGACGGAAACTGAATGATCTTTTTGTCATTCATTTTTATTTTGAGTCGTTTGATGTATCACTTAAATTCAAATTTAAGGAATTATGGATACAATTGGAATCCATGAATGCAAACTATAATCTTTTTACAGAAACTTTTCAAGCCAGCAGGAGGTGAGTATTTGAGCCTCAAATCATTGATTTTGGATAATCACTTTAATAAACACATTTGGTAAATTAGTATACTTTCACGTAATTGGACCACCAGATGGCATTGTTTGGCTGCAAAGAATAAGGCTACGATTTCAAAGTGCTTAGGACACACACACACACACACACACACACAC
>NC_045753.1:14931807-14948554 GCF_008692095.1 Etheostoma spectabile
ACACACACACACACACACATATATATGTATATAAATATATAGGTTTCATCTGGAGTCCCCTTTTCTCCTTTTTCTGTTATATGTTTTTTTCTGTGGAGATCTTTTTGTAGTTCTTACCAAACATCACTCAAAAGCAGTTATTAATCATTTATAATAATCAGTGAATAGAAATTTGAAGATGATTACGTTTCTACATAAACTGATGTTATCCATTTAATCATCTTAAGTGCTTTTCAGCACTGCATGACAAGGAAAGGAACAAGGAAAAGGAAGTTTTTTTAGAGGCTGTTTCCAGTGCTGAGCTGCACAACATCTTACTCAGACTGTATCAGTCTTTTCTCAAAAATAACATTTACTGATTTAGACACCAACAGTGATGTAATCTTGTTTGTAACTTTTTGTTTCTTATTGTTTTTATGATGACATGTTATGACATTATTGTTCTGTTAAAACTCAACTTTCACACTGATGAATGTTTTTGTATCTAGTTCTTTTGACCTCATTCTGAACTGTTGTAAAGGTGTGCTTTGCTGTCACTACAAATTGTTGACTTTATTTAAGGGTGACTATGTCGTTCACAGCTGAGTACACCACAACAGAGATTCCAATAAATCCTGCATTAGTAGCGTCACCTGGTGGTTTAAGTTTTGAAATGCACCCACACGTTCAATGTTGGCATGTAGGAGGCAGTGTGTCCATATCAATGAGATGGACTCGGATTCCTTCATGCAGCTGCAGCCTTGAAACCCTGGGTTACTTGCTTGTGTGTGTGTGTGTGTGTTTGTGTGTGTGTGTGTCTGTACGTGCCTGTACGTGCATGTGTGCGCTTTATCTAGCTGCCATATCCATCCTCCTGTAATAAGCAGAAAGAGCAGCTGTGGAGTCTTCCCTCCCCTTCCACAACCCACCCTGGCATACAGAGCAGAGGTTAGTAGGGTTACTTTGTCCTTGAAAGCTTTGGATGCTCTGAAGGACAGCATTTCTAGAGACAACTCAATTTAGTCTGTGTTTTTTTCCTTTTGTTACTACTCCTAATAACCTCACATTCACCATACAAAATCTACTCTGACGCAGTCTACTAGTATGCAGAGAGGATACAATAAACAAATTTATAAATGACATGGAAAACCATCAAAACAGTATATTTTGTAGACAAACAGATTTTTTTTTAAAAGTGGCAGTGACACTTAATACTTCCATTTACAAAAGATAAACGTAATTACATTACTAAGGCAATTACACGTCCATTTTAGGATGAACTGAAGGGTAGGAGGGATATGGAGGCATGGAGAGCAACAGCAGACAGAGTGTATGTGGAGATTATTAATCAGTAGGTCCCTGCGGTGTGCTTCTTAATGAATATCATTCCATTATAACATTGAATGCTAAATTAATGTTAATTTCTTGATGTGCATATTATATGCCAACATCCTGACTGTCAAACCTTTGTAAAACTGTTTCAAAGTACTTCAGTTTATTTAATTATCCCGAGACACCAGATGGATGGCATTTGTTACACAAGACAATGCATGAAAGTAAAATCACTTTACTCACTTTCCTTAACTCTTTCTACTTTTACTTGTGATCTCAATTGCTATTATGCAGTTAACTCCACCCATCTGGCGTTCCAATCAAGTTCAAACAAAACGTAAGGAATTATCTTGGACAGCTTTTTAAACGAGATTTGGTCAAAGCATCTTCAATTATTCTGTAGCTATCTTTACTTGGATGTCTGTACACACTGTACATGCAGTAGTGTTTACCCATGGGTCACACATGGTTTAGGAAGGACACTTGTGACCTGTGTTGTTGTAGGTCAGAGGTCAAGTCAAGTCTAGTCAATTTATTTGTAGAACACATTTAAAACCAACCTAGGTTCAACAAAGTGCTGTACAAAGTTATAAAAACAAAGGAAGACAATACAAATAAAGACACAATGCACATCATACAAACAGCACACTTCTATATAAATTTCCCCAAACTAAATCATATGCCAAATAATAAAAATGTGTTTTAAGACAAGACTTAAAGATCTCGGTAGTAGAGGAGACCCTGAAATGAATGGGAAGTTTGTTCCAGAGTCTCGGGGCAACAACGGAGTAGACACAAAGGGTGATCTCAGAATCAGAATCAGAATCAATAAAGTATTTCTGATTCTGATTCTGATTCTGAGATCACCCTTTGTTTTCATCCAAGACAGTGGAATAGATAAAAGGAACGGATTAAATATATAAAGGGGCCAATCCACGTAATGCCTTAAAAACAAGTAACATTACCTTAAAATCAATTCTATATATGATCGATAACCAGTGAAGAGAAGCCAATATCAGGAAGATATGATCCCTCCTTTTGGTAACAGTCTACCTTCTAGCAGCCGCATTCAGGACAAGCTGCAGATATGATAAAGATAGCAAATCCCAGAGTACAAGGAATTGCAGTAGTCAATACAAGACAAAATAAGAGCATGAATAAAAGTTTCCAAGTCCTTATGACAGAGGAAGCATTTTAGTTCAGCAATAGTCCTGAGATGAAAAAAGCTACATTTGACAACAGAAAAATATATTTTCTCAAATTGTAATGGTGGGTCAAAAATGAAACTTGGATTTCTGGCAAAAGGGTGCACACTTAAGGCTAAAGTTCCCACATTTTTCAAAAGTGCATCAAGTGAATTTGGGAGGCCAAACAAAATGACTTCCATCTTACTCTCATTAAGTTGGAGAAAGTTGTTAGCCATCCAGCACTTAATGTCTTTCAGGCAATGAAAAAGTGACTTTAAAGAGTTGGTATCACCTGTTTTTAGAGGCAGGTACAACTGTGTCTCATCAGCATAACAGTGATCAGATATGTTATGTTTGTGAAGAATGGAGCCCAAGAATTAATTAATTAGAATTGAACCTTGAGGTACACTGCATGTAAAAGAGGAGGAAATATTTCCAATTTCAACAGAAAAGGTTCTATTTTTTAAATAAGAATTGAACCACTGTAGAATAACTGGCTGGATTCCTACCTTATGCTGAAGGTGATCCAACGAGTTGACATGATCACCAGTGTCAAATACAGCACTAAGATCCATCAAGAGTAAAATAGCACAATTCTCTTCGTCAAGGAACAGCAACAAATCATTTAGCACTTTAAGAAGTGCTGTTTCTGCGCTATGGTGTACTCTGAAACCAGACTGAAAATTGGCCAAGACATTATTTTCACTTAAAAATGAAGAGAGCTGAGCAAGACCAATCTTCTCCAAAATCTTTGACATAAACAATATTTTAGAAATAGGTCTAAAGCTGTTACAATCCATAGGGTCAAGGTTGGGTTTTTTAATTAGAGGCTGAACCACATCATGTTTAAAGCTAGATGGGACTGTGCCATTCATAAGAGAGATATTTATTACAGAAAAGAGGCTGGGACCAACAGTATCAAATACCTCTTTCAAAAGACGAGAGGGGACAATATCTGAGGATGAATAGGTAGGTTTCATGTGTGATACAATATCCATCAATGCTGACAGGACTACAGGCACAAAACAATTCAGAGAAGCAGGGCATAGGATTGATTTAGAAGGGTCATCAGTAGATCTGATAGTGTCAACCTTGATAAAAAAGCTCACAAATTGTTCTGTGATTTCAAACGTAGCATCAGGGAGTGCAATAGCATGATTTAGCGCAGTATGTATTGCACTGTATACAATTTTAGGGCTATGTGCATTTTTGGCTATGATATCAGAAAAATGCTTTGCTTTAGATTCTTTGACAATGCGTTGGTAGGATACCTGGTGATCTCTTAGGAGACAGATGTGATCTCTCAGGAGAGAGATCACCAGAATTGTATATATTTGCCTAAGAGAAAAAGGATGTCTGTGGGGAGAGAAATATATTAACATCCTGCAAAAAGTCTGTAGCTGTGGATTTTTGAATGACAGTCAGCACTCTTGTTTCCCATCTAGACTTAATGTATTGGCCAAGGAGTACAGCGTCACATGGCTGGTCTTTGGAGAGGTCCAGGAACACTCTGTCCGGTAAATCTGTGCCCAGGTTTTAAACAGGCCAAAGCGAGCTGTAAAGAGAAAGAAATCCCGCCTGAAAGTGCGGGTGAAGAAGGCGTACAAGAAGGGGTTGGAGCAGGAGTTGATGGGGTAAAAGAGGACCAGTAGTATTTTAGCGTCTGAGACGGTGATGAGAGGTTGCTTGAGGGCAGCTGACACAGCAAAGAAGGAGATGGGAGCAATGCAGACAAAGTCAGTGAAGATGAGGATAGCCATGCGTTTGGCGACGCAGGTGTCGGCGTGCGCCGGCGCTGATGAGGGGTTGCGGACGGTCCGGTAGATGCTGAGATAACAGCCGCACACACAGAAAAAGGCCAGGATGTTGAGGAGGACGAGAGACACCACATAGACCTGAGACACCAGATCATCCACGTCCATAGGGAGGCAGATACTCACCTGCACCACAAAGAAACACAGACACTTAAATCAAAATCACAGAGTGTAAAAGGGCCTTAAATGTACTTCATTTCCATGAGGTAACCTGGGATACAAAAAGCTTAAGTTCTGGACCAGTTAAACCTCAGGTAAAAGCCTCTCACAAATGTGGCTACACAAACAGACTCTTACTCTATCCGGATATACTATTAAATACACATGAACAAAGATACTAAACCACCTTATGGTCAGCAAATGAAGGTAATATACAGAAAAAAAAGAGAAAAAAGAAAAAAGAAGCATCTGTGAAGCCATTAAATAAGCTGCGCTACAAAATGCTATTATATGAAGAGAAAAAAAGTTACAAACGACAAGTATTTTTCAATTTTTTTGTTGTTTTTGTTTTACAGTTAACAAGTAACTTTCATTAAAAACATTGATTTTATATTGATATTTGTTGACATCACCTCGGGGATCTAGAAATTGGTTATGACCATTTTTTAAATTTTTTCTGGTCTTCTATGAACCAAACAATTAATCGATTAATTGAGAAATCAATTGGCAGATGAATCACTAATAAAAATGACCCTATGTGTACTGAATGTTATCTTAGACATACAAAACATTACATTGCATCTGTAGTTTTGCATATTTGGTAGCATGCATATGCACGTCTATGTCAATATGACGACAAATATGTGATATTTTATATGCATATACTGTATAAAATAACACATTTCACTGGAAGTGTATTTTTATATAACAGTACGAGACAAATAACAAATTGATTGATTGATTGATTGATTGATCGATCGATTGATTGATTGATTGATTGAATGAATGAGTTCATGCACCATTTTGCATCCACAATTGCATCAACCTGAGCAAATTTTAAAAAGAAACATGCAGTGAATTGTTGTCACAACGAGTTGAATGGAGAGTCTTATTCAAAGCGCTCACCTTTTCGTAGCTGCTGACCCCGACTGTGGGCAGCAAAGCGGCAATAGACGAGAAGATCCAGCCTGCTGTCATGACAATACATGCATGTCTCAGGCGAAGTTTACGGTCGAGCCGCAGGGCATTTGTGATTGTGTGCCAGCGCTCCAGTGTGATTGCTGTTAATGTGAACACTGACAGCTCACTGGCAAACACCTGTAATTTAAACAAACATGGACATTTATAAGTGTTGTCACATGCTGTCACATGTGTGCAATGGACTGAATGGATGCATACACACCGTGAAGAAGCCTGCCACACTACAGCCCAGGCCCGTCTGCCAGTATATGGCGTAACTGCAGTACTGGCTACGAGTGAGCATGTCCACAGATGCTATGATTACCAGGTAGATGCCCATGCAGAGGTCAGAAAAGGCCAAGTGGCACATCAGGAAACGAGGAACAGTCAGTTTGCAGCGGCTGCCTGACAACGCAATAGTGAAAAAAATGACAACAAAAAATCTTGGTAAGTATAAACAGTCGACTGGTCGATATTCTATCGCGTAAGAGAAGAAAGCCTAGTTTAGCTGTAATGTGAAACAACGTTTTGGGAAGAAAAAAATGGAAGTATAAAAATAAGCCTATAAGCAAAGACAAAAACAAGGAATTGTAAAAATGAAGAAACTTTGAAAAGTCGGTAGAATGGAAAAAAACAACAAATGAAGGAAAGCAGACTGTACATAAGAAGTAAGGAGGTAACAAATGAGGGAAAGTAGGACAGGATATAAGTTTATGATTGTCCCATTTCATACCTAACAAGACAAGAAGTACTGCTGTGTTCCCCAGCAGCGCAAGGATAGAGATGATCCAGATGAGGACCCGTAGGGGGACCGAGGGCATGATGTCCTCACAGGGGTTGAAGGCATCTTGGGCTGGGCTGCAGGTGATGGAGGTGGAGTTGGAGCAGTAGTCTTTGTGGAATTGAAGGTTATACTGAGCCTCGGGGTGAGAGCACAGGGTGTGCCAACTCGATCTACATACAAAAAGTGTAAGAATGTAAACAAAATCTACAAGGTGCTTTCATAGATTTCAATACTCTTCCCACTAATACAGCATTCACTTCATTGACACAAGGTTTGTCTATGAGTTCATGACAACAAAACCTTAAGATCAAGGCCATGTGGCCAATACTACAGTATCAGTTAATGGTAATTAACTAATCAAAAGCATATTTTGATCTATTTCTTTAATAATAAGATGTTCAGAAACCTTTTGATGATAATGCATGTGTACCTGTTCCTGCTAATGTTTTGGAGGAGGCAACAGTGTGACGGATACGTCAGGTCGGCCTGGCGGAGTTTGGTGAAAAGCTCTAGAGGAGGAAGTTTTTTCAGATTGTGGGCGGCCTCTGCGATCAGCTCCTGGAGTCCACCGAGGATGTGGTCTGGCAGGGAGCTGAGGGCTGTGTGAGAAATGTCCCTGCAAAAACAATACAGACAAGTTGGTATCTAACAGATAAGTTACTGTCATTATAATTTAAGAATCCAAAAAAAGATATATTCCCTGTTTGCTAAATATAATAGGCATTTGACCAATAATCAGTTCATGAAAGCTGTTATTAAATTTTCTTAGGACAAAAAAACCCTCTGTTTTGTTTTGAATAAAACACTGAAACTCAAGTTTCCTGATAAGACAGTTCCCGGGACGCGTGATTGATTGAAGTGAGTGATTGATTGCTACTTCAATAGAAATGTTGACTGGGGAATAAACCTGCTCTCAGGTTATTTTTTACCTTAAATCTGGCATGTTTCTAAGTATTCTGAGCCTCCCCCCTAAATGACGATAAGGAGGGTGAATCATGTAGGCAGAGTTACTGTTGGATGTCATGCTTACAGTACCACCAACTCACTGGAACCCAAAAAGGCGTTGGGATTGATGTGAGTAAGCTGTGTGTTTCCTCTCAGATACCTAAAAGAGAGGAAGAGACAAATTAAATATGTGAGCTGACTTTTTTCTTTTTTTTGGTAAATATTCTGTTTGTTATCGTGTCTCTGCCTGTGACTCACAATCTGTGCATCTTTGTGCCATTAAAGGCGTCACTTGCCACCTCCTTGATGCCATTTCTGTTGAGCCGTCTGTCATTAGAAAGAGAAGCCAAATTACAGTCATGCGGCTCCAACACAAACAATTCTCAACAATGAACTTCTCTGAAATACCAAAGCTAATGTTTGTGTGTGCGTTTCTTTTGTTCTCAGTGACGAAAGCTGTGTGAGTACACAGAAAACACTAAATAAACTGTATTTATTATTATGTAAGACTTCCTCAGAGACTGAAGTTGTTGGCAGATTAGTTGGAGTAATTTGGCAGAATTGTCAATTTTTCTCACAGAGTTATATGAGAAGTATGTCTCCCAATATGACTTTAAGTAAAAGTAAAACTACAAAGTAAAAGTTGTCTATTAAGTTTAAGTCAAAGTAAAAACAGTATTATCAGCAAAAATACACAGGTTTTGACAGTAAAAGTAATTATATATTGTGATATTTGATTTTTTATTACTGATGCATCACAATAATCGATGCATTTTAATCTAGCAACTGTTTGAAAGGGAGCTCATTTGAGCTATTTTACATTCTGTCAGGTAAATTAATCTACAAAATTGCAACATATTTTATTAACCGATGCCTTGGCTTGTATGTAAAATATTCACTTGTAAAGTGGAGTGGAAATAGAGAATAGTAAAGTAAAGTAGCATGGAAAAAATAAAGAGACAAATTAGACAAGTAGAAGAAGACAGGGCTCAGTAAAGAGGGCAGAGAACATTTCAGGGAACATTCGTCATTGCGCATGTAATGCCCACTCGAAGCAGTGTGAGAGCGGTGCTCGTGTTTCTAAAAATGCAATGAGTTCCTTACATGATGATAGATTGAGTGCAGAGGCCTCTGAAGGCATTGGCGGGGACTCTTTTTATGTGGTTGTTATCTTGCAGGTCACTAAGCAGAACATAGATCAAAAACCCATGATTAACAACAAATACTGAAAAGTACATAAATAGTTAGAAAAACAGCAAATATAAGTACGCTGCAAAGTATCAAGAATACATGCTACAGTCCCTTTAAATCCACTTCCTTTTTGAAGTTAGTAGATGTCAGATGGGAGACAGTTTAAAAATGTATTTTTAAATGGTGGAGATGAGGGACAGATGGTTTGTATTTCTGATATTCTGGTCTGTGAGGACTACTCAGTGCGTAGGTTCAACTGTAGTATGTGTTGGATTTCTTCTGGGCTTTTAAATTCTGTGTGTTCAAGTGCATGTAGGAATAATGCTGTGTGGACATTTGTAGTTCATTTGTATATTGTGTTGAGACGTACACCAGAACGCCGTGCGCCTTGGAGTGGATCTTGGTGAAGTTTGGGAACATTCTGAGTCCGGTGTAGGAGATGAGCCTGTGATGTGCAGATTAACCACCAAATGTTATGACATTCACGCTGTGTCTGCCTCTGAACAACAGACACTCTATACAGTGAGTCATGTGATAAAATCAGACAATGTTGCATTCAATGAAATAACAAACTGTAGATAAAAATAAGCAAATGAAGAGATTCCAAGACAATTCAGAGAGAAGCTCAGGCGACAGAGAGATAAATCAGACAAACATTTAAACAGCTCCTTGTTCCAAATAACAGTCCTTTCTTTTTGTTGGCAACAATTTAGTATTTGATATTTTTGTAACAAATATATCAATGGTTGAAACGACGGATAAGTGATTTAATGGAAAACGAGGAGATGGGGTGCCCGGATAACTTGGTTGGTAGAGCGAGCGCCCATGTATGGAGGTATACTCCTCGACTCAGCGGGCCCAGGTCGTCCCCCCCCCACACACACACACACACTCACCCCCCCCTACCCTTTCATGTCTTCAGCTGTCCTGTCAAATAAATGCCTAAAATGCCCAAAAAATAATCTTAAAAAGAAAAGAGAATGAGGAGCTGTGAAGTGTAACTCTTGATTTATCTTCCAGGGAATCCAAGCTAATTAAAAAATGAGGGCTCTGGTCGGGTGGGGGCCTGTCAGAAGTTGGCCTGTCACCCATGACCCATTTTGGACTTAAAATAAGCTTAAAAAATCCAAACTAAAGAAGAAAATCATCCTCCCAGCCGTGCTCCCACTGACTACTCACAGATACTCTAGTTTCACGATGTTCTTGAAAGCATCTGGATGGATGTGTCTTAGGTGTTTTGACCTTCTTATGGTTCTGAAAGAAACACATATAGTAATGTACTCATGTATTCTGGCTCAACAGATGACAGAGACACCATTGCCATTATCCGGACGGTTATACTTACATCTCACGGAGTTCAGGGAGATCAGAGAAAGCAAAAGCTCCTATACTCTCCAATGCAACATTCCCATCAATGTAGCTAAAGGAAACACAAATGTGTAAAGAAGGATATAACATATCAGCTGTTAGGTCTTCATTCACTCTCCACCACCCTGCCAAGCCGACTGCTTAGCTGTCGGGGTCGCTCAGCTTTCTCAGAGTTTAAAGTTCTTCTTGTTCCTAAACAGACTAAACATTCAAGCACTTTGGATCAACTAGGTCACGAGCGGTGGCTTTTAGAAAACTGTATACTCACATTGCAATGAGCTGAGAGAGGCTGGCAAAGGCAAAAGCGCTGATGGTCTTCAGCATATCGTTCTCCAATATGGTGCTGAGGTTGGAGGAAGTTGAAGAAGAAGAAGAAGGTTAATGTAAGGGAAGTACATTTTTCTACAATTTATTTTCAACTTTATCGAAGCCTTATTTACAAACAATTACGGCATGTTACCCAACTAAAATACAAGAACAGGAGACATTTTTCATTTCACACTTATTAACTTATTATAGTACTTTTGAGAGGCTCACCAGACTCTAAAATACTATGCTAAGGCACTGGAAGACCAAGCTTTCCGTCATTAAACAAAATGGCATCTCAAAGGTTTTGACAAAGTCAAATAGGGCAAACAATTAAATTTCTCAAGGTCCACATTTATTGGAAGCACAACAACATGTCACAACATACCAGGGTTACATAATGAGGATAATTTGTGTTTTAACTCTGAGTGTGCAGTGGCACATTTTGAGCACGGACAAAGATATTTTGCACGTAAATGGATTATATTCTGTAGAGATATTATTATAAAGCTTATTTAATTCGAGCAAACAAACACCCCATCTGTTGCATGTTTGCTACTATACACACAAGCACACAAAATATAAGACAAATAAAGTTTCCACAAATTCCATCCAGTCATCCATTCCAATCACATATCATGTTTGCTATTATCCATATGCACACAATACATTTATTTAGCACAAATATAATTGCATATTTTTGATTTCCATTAGTTTCAGACATTCATGCACTTTGGACATAGAGGATACTTTAAATACTCAGCTTTATGCACTGTATTTAAAACTCAGCTAAACACAAAAGTGCATTAAATACCTTCTTTATTTTAATTTAGAGGAATAACACCAAATGTACAGAGAATTTTGTCGACTAGGCCTGATCACCTCTCCCCTGTTTGGATGATCCACATAATGAGTGTTTTGACCTCGTCAGTACATTATGTTCCACATCAAAGAATTAACATAAATGAAAGACACTTACAGTTTCCTGAGATGCTGCAGGCTGGTGAGGGCGCCCTGGGGAATCACTCTGATCTGCGTCTGCTTAACTTCCCTGGTGACACAAAAACAGCCACTCACATCAGCACTCAGCGGTACTCTTATCGCAGGAACTTAATCACTGAAGAGAAGCCCTTAAAAAAGTCATCAGTGGCCATTTTTTGTTCTGTGGCAGGGGTGGGGGGTCATTTCCACATTTTTAACTTTGTATTTGCATTGAATAACGAGGGAGGTCAGTGAGGCTATGACCAGTTACTCACTCATGTGTGGGGATTATCTTTTCATGCAATAAACACACGCTTCTGTGTACAGAATATCTATAGAAAGACCCCAAGCTTTATTTTGCATCTGGTGGTTGTAGCTCACATGTGGAATGGCTCTTCATTGCCGCATACTTGCAAATATCCCCACTGTTCCTGAGCCTTGACCTTCGAGCAGAACAGAACAGTGTCTCTTGGTAATGGACGCTACTTCTGCCACAAAGTACGTCCTCGTGTGTGCGTGCGTGTCGGCTATATCTGTGAGACAGAATATGTCTGTACTTTGTTCTACAGTATGTCTAAGTGCATGTTTGTGCTTCAGGAGATCCTAATCTTTACGCTGACCCCCACCCCCACCGTTCCATCCCCTCCTCACTCTGGCCTTGAGATTCCATTGAAACGTTTCAACGGCCCAAACAGCAGGTCAGTGTTTACTCCACAACAGGTCAGTGTTTACTTCGTGCCTCGTCCAGCTCTGTGTCAAAAACACTTTTAATCAAAGTCAAAGTATCTTTATTAATCTCCCCAAGGAGAAATTTGTTTTGGACACTGAGAGAAATTGCTGCAAGAGTACAACAGAGACACACAACAAGCACAAGGTTAAAACAATCAAAGGACAAATGTACATTGAACATGTGGGCTACTCAAAGAGCTATAGATATAGCAAATTACCATTTTCTATACTTGTGCAAAAAGTCATCCGTCTTACATTCTTCTCTTCTCCCATACATGCCTTACAAACACTTGTTCCTACAGCCAGCATCCATGCATTCAGTCCTAAATAAAGATTAATTTATCCATTCATAAATATCCATACATTCGTTATAAATATGCATTCATTCCTCCATTCATATCCATACACACTTTCAGTCACAGATATACACTAATTATTTCATAGTCATCAACACCTTTGGAGGCTAAAGTCACACTACATTATTTAATAAAAAATTGTGGTGTCAAAATCATCAGAAAAATGTGTTTGCGATTGGAGAAATCTACGTTCAACCCCCCTCTAGTCAAAACAACAACTCCGAAAGGTAAGCAAATATTTGGTACACGACTTGCCATATTATGCAGAAACATGCCGGATGAAAGTTTTTGTTGGGTGGATAGTAAGGAATCTTTTATCAGCCCAATTCATTCACATACTATTGTCAATGTTTTGCTCACATGTAATTTGTAATATATTAGGTTGTAACCATTAGATTCTGTCCATGTCAAACTCAAAGTAAATACTGGAAACAGCTATCAACGTTATTCTGTACAGACACAAGTGGTATCATGCTTCTCATCTAACTCTTAGCAAGAAAGCAAATAAGCCAACATGTTGAACTTTTACTTTAGAAATGAAAAGATTAATTCATAAGCAATAAAATGCACCCTTTCTAAATTCAATACACTCAGGGGTTTTGCTGCTACATCCTCACCTGGGCTAACCTGATGAGCCAGATAGTTTGCTACACAGAACCATAAGCTGTCATAGAAAACTGTTTGGACAAAGGCAGGCACCTGGCCCGTGGTTGGATGAACCATCAGTCTATCATGTCTGCCATTATTGTTTTGAACAAACAGTGAGTCCCTCACCTGACATTGATTGGTGAGGTGTAAGCTGGTAGTTCAGACACAAACACATTACTTGAAGCCTGACAAGATGGATTTTTGTTATCGTGAGAATTCAGCTGCCGTGCAGGGTAACACCTGGGCTATACGACCAGTAAATTAGTGTGGCCACTGGCTAATGTTAGGTAATAACATAATTGTGATACTGTTATTCTAACGTTTAACACTGATCCCATAGTTGCTGTTGTTGACAGTGGTTTGAGCATGCAGACAAAGCAATAAACAGCCCGCCACCAGTTTCACGCTATTCTGCTGATCGCCAGTTGGTCGCAGTAACGTACAAAGTAACTAACGGACAAAGGAACGGAAGCACCAACAAAAGATGCTGTTGAGTTGCATTATGGGAAGTATAGGATCCAGTGTTTTCATGGCCTTTGCTGATTTAATTTTAAAAATAAACCTGGCCCTTGGTTGGATGAACCATCTGTTATTATGTCTGCCATTGTTCCTCATCTGACGTCGATTGGTGAGGTGTAAGCTGGTACTTCAGACACAAACACATTACTGGGCGCCCGGATAGCTCAGTTGGTAGAGTGGCGCCCATATATAGAGGTTAGTCCTTAATGCAGATGGCCTGGGTTTGACTCCGACCTGCGGCCCTTTGCTGCATGTCATTCCCCACTCTCTTTCCCCTTTCATGTCTTCAGCTGTCCTATCAAACTAAATGCCCAAAAAAATAATCTTAAAAACACATTACTTTTGTAATGGCCGTCGCTGATTCAAATTTGTCCGTTCTTTATTAAATCTTTCTTGTAGAAGTCCTACAACTACAACTATTATTACTAAAAAAGAAAACGCACAAATGTACATGTTCACAAAAAAGCATCTAAATAATAGAATGAGTCAAAAGAAGAAAGAACCTGTTGACATAATGCTCCATAAAAACTTATGCTGTGGTTTTCTGTACAGCCAACAAGATGAGCACTGTAAGCAGCATTGGTGTTACATTAGCATTGCAGGAATTTCCAATGAATATCTCTGCAATGTGAAACACCTGTGCAGCAAGAAAGTAAAATGAAAACATCTACAATGGCTGTAGTATCTTCCTCCCAACATTGCTGCAGATATTTGTGTGCATCCACTTGTGTATGTATGTGTTTATCTGTAGGCTACTCACAGGCATTCGGTGTTGCGGGAGAGGTTGGAGGGAATCTCTGTGACCCTGAAGCCCAGCTGGTGGCAGAAGTGCAGGGTTCGTTTGGCCACGCCAGTCTCAACTCCAGGCTTAATATTCATCTCAGGGCCAGGCGCCGATGCTGCCGCCGTCTTCATCATCACAATCATTAACATGATCAGAATCATCACCATCATCATTGCGGTCTATGTCCACAGTCCAGGTTGTTGCATTTTAAGTTTTCACTTTTCAAGTCTCCTTGTTATTATTACTTTGTTTCTTCCCACTCGTTTTTTTGTCTCTATTTTCCGGTCTCTCTCGTTTCCACGTGGTGTTTTGTATGCATGCAGGCCTTCCAGAGCCCACACTCCAGATTTGACATAAATGGTTTTGTCCGTTTGTCCGTCTAGACACTCTTGGTTCACCGCCAGCTCCAAGGGAGAAGAAGTGAGAGGTGTTTTTATGCTTTCTGCCATGCAGTTGTGAATAATGGGGGCGTGTGAAAAGCTTTATGGGTGTATGAGGATGTAGGAGGTCCCTGCTGGGTTGTGTGTGCTTGTGCAAAAAGCATCACTGCAATTCACAGATCTTGATAGGATGTAGTGATGAAAACAATTCTTTTAACCTTTTACAAACTACATGCTTTAGTCTGTCCAAAGATTTCCACATGTTATTGGTTTACCATTGCATTTGCAGATAACAGGGATATGGCAAAGATAAACATGGATGGTGTACCCATAACTTAAGTCTCTGTAGTTGTTTAGGTGTTCTTGTAGCTGTCAAGCTTAGCTGAAAAATATTGACATATTGATTAAATCTCAAAGACATAATTAAGTGGGTACCACAGTTAGCCCTAAGAGTCATCTTACCAGATATTATAGTTTCTTATTCATATCTTTTTTATGGTAACATTGTGTGGGCCAATGCATTTGATCACAACTGTCAAGACACAATTTATTCTAGTTTCTGGCAGCCATCTACCTCATTGTTGTTTTTTTTAATTGAAAACGATTTTTATATGACATCAATAGGATCCGCATTTTTTACTTTGTGTATAAAGCAATCCATAAGATTAAAAGCTTGCCTTACATTTTCTGGAAATATTTTCAGTTAGATTCAGATTTTAATTCTCACTAGATTAGACAGTCAAACCACCTACATATTCCTATTGTTGAAACCAGACATTTCCAATGATCACAATATTAGTGGTGGGCGATACTGCAAAATTTGGTATCGATCCGATCCGAACCAAGACAATATAGGGTCCGTATGCCGATACGATGCCAATACGATACTTTTTACTAAAAAAATACTTTTGTGTAGGGGGAGCATTTCATTATTTCTGAGGTGAATGAATGATCAATTCTTAGGCAACATTTTTTTATTAATGTATTGAAGTGCACAAAATTATTAGTATTAGGCACTGTAGAATGAATACAGCGAGTAGCTGCTCCTCTGCGCGTTGTGTCAGTGAGTCACGTGACGACACAACAACGAATCACAGAGAGGAGCAGGAGGGGGAGGAGGAGCAATGTGGGCCAAGATGTGAAAGCGGCGTTTGCTCAGGAAGGTGGAAGACACAAGCAAGTATAGTGAACGTAGAGGAGAGATATCTAAATTAAAAATATCGATTCATTACAGTTGTATCGATCAAATACCCAATACCAGCGTTGGCATCGATACTATCGATATTTAGATCGATCCGCCCACCCCTACACAATATTTCTTTTTCAAACAATCCTTCACAACAAGACTAACCTCATTCATAACCTAAACGTTGATTCTTTTAGCTAAGTAACAAAAATAATCAACTGTTAATGCAAATTCCTTGTAAATATTAGGCTAACGGTACTTACTTGGCAATAAACCCTTTTCTGATTCTGATTTTTTTTTTTTTTTATGAAAAACTCAATACAAAATAAACTTAAAAACCAGAGAAGTGAAATCACTTACCTCACTGTTGAGCAAGGGAGTTTGTTTGACTTAACAATTTTTTTGTGGAGCCCTGAAACTGACAAAATGCAGTAAAAGGTTAATGCTGACAAGCTAACGCTAACAAAGAGGTGGCTAGCTAACAAGAAGCTTTGTAGTTTCGTTTGTTTGACATTATAAGACTTAGCTAGAATTACAGGCATCTAAATAAAAAATATTAAGGATGACACATTAAAATCCATTACTTATCTATCTAAATTGTGGTGTCTGTGAACGTGGCATTAAATTCGTTAGCGTTAGCTTAACCGGCACGATGCGAGCTGGACGGGAAACCTAGCTACGCATTAAAGTCCACAGTATCGAGCGATTTATTAGCATTGACCTGACCCTGAATAAGCTGCAGAGGCAATGGCGGCCAACTCCGTCTCTCTGCTGAGCAGTTACACTGCATTTCACACAATATTCTTAGATTTATTTACAGTGCATAATGACAAGTAAATGTGGATTATTTACAGTTTTGAAGTATATAATACAGATAGTAAGGAGTACATTATGTCTGGCCACTTGTCTTCCTCTTTAGCCTCAAAGTTAACAGACTAACAAAAAAAAGAATAATTAGGGGGAACACGCGAATTTGTTTTGTCTCCAGTCTCATATTTGTGTTGAAAGATGAGCACACTTTGATAGCAATGGACATAATATTCCTTTCCACTGCACTCCCCACATGTCAGCAGGGCAGCTTGCCTCTCCACACACACACACACACACACACACACACACACACACACACACACACACAC
>NC_045753.1:14948564-14966313 GCF_008692095.1 Etheostoma spectabile
ACACACACACACACACACACACACACACACACACACACACACACACAGAAAGAGTAACAAACATCTCATTTTGTGTGTGGCATTTTCTCCTTTATGCATCTTCAGCTTCTACTCTTCACAAAATTGTCTTCTACTGATACATTTGTGTGTGTGTTTTGCTGTGGGAACTATGTGGATGAACACAGCTCTTATATGATTTATTCCAAAGCAGAAGGGAAAAACACAACCTTGAGCTCCTGACATGACCACACACTCATACACTCTCCCACAGTTTTGGTTATACACAAGGCAATGAAAGAAAGAAAGAGAAAGAGAGAGCGAGAGAGACAGGGAGATAGTCTGACAAAGGCAGCTGCACAGAGGAGTGGAAATGAAGGACTGAAGAAGAGGTGTATGTGCCAATACGCATTGCCGATACATGATGTGCATTTTTTGATCTTTTGCTGACTGTTCTGCACCTGTGAAGGGGAGGTGTGGATGAAAATATTGAGTAGCCTAGTTTTTAACTCTGCAGAAGGTGACTAGACAGTCTCCCAGCTTGTACTGTATGTGCGCTGTTTGTTGGAGTATGGAGACTACAAATGTTGTTATATGTGCCTGCACATTGTGTCAATGACAATAAAATTGAATTGCTCAACAAACAAAATAGATGCATAAAATCAAAAAGTTGATAGACCTCACTGAGGTGGCTCTTTCATGGATCATAGCCATTGTTGTTATTAGACCATCTGTGATTTTCCTGCTATGCCAATTCAAATGTCTGATGTAAAGAAGGTGCATTGATGATGTACAAGCCTTTTTTATATTTCCTATTGTCCAACATTTGAGTTCACAACCAACATTTGCTTTACCTGTATTTTAAGAGTTTCCTGAAAGAATTAGACAGTATCAAAACTGACGCAGCACAAAGGATATCTACAGTATCTAGGTTATGCTTTTGATCTCAAGCAGAGATGAAGAGCAGATTTCATTTTTTGTTGCATTTTCAAACTTGTAATGCAACAACAAACAACCGACACTGACTCAAGTGATATCATTCCTTCTGGGGCCACAAAAGCCTTTGTTTCACATACAGGAAACAGCTGTTGTGTAAACACACTTATACATTTAGCATGGTAACTGTATGTACCTTACTAGTCCCCATAGCATCTCGGGATGGGAGAAAAACATGCTCTGTTTTATTGGATTTCTTTAAACGATCCCAATCATCACGGGCGGCGCTAAGCTCCACAGGAGCCGCTATAAAATAGTTGTGCAGAGATAATGTCTAGCTAGCTGTCTAGATTTACCATTCAGGGATCTGAGGACAAGTCAAGTCCTCATAAATCCACCTGAGTTTAAAATTCCAAAACAAAGAAAGGAAGGAAACAGACATCGGCGAAAATACATGCATCCTGCAAAATTTCCTGCTTCTTAAATTAGCAAAATAAAATGCTGAAACATGAAAAGTGTTGGAATTTTGACATTAGAATTCAAAGCCATGCTAAGTTTATAGTGTAAATAGCTAAACAATGGTTCAAATGAATTTAGCTATGATCGTGTGTAGGCTAAGCCTTAGCACTACCGAAAGATCAGCCAAGTGTATGAGATGTCCCAAAAGCCATTGTAGTTGATAAACCGTAACAATATGGCCTATCCCCTCCAAGTTTTGTTTTCTGGTGTGTAATGGACATTTCAGCCTTACTGGTCTCCTGGTATGGGTTTGTTCCATCTGTAAATGTAGGCTGAATATTGGAGCAGGTGTGTTAGCACGAAGTAACTGATTGGCACGGGAGTTGTTTCTTGTTTACCCTAAGCAGGACTGTCTTTATCTTAGCCGTCTGTGGTCAAGGACAGCACAGAGGCAGATGGCTTCGGCCAACAAGCTTGTTGAGCAGACTCTGCAAAAGACGAAAAAAGAAGAAGAAGACAAACAGTGAGAGAACAAGACAGCCAGACTTGGGTGTTTATTGAAAAAGCAGGTCTTCTCTCACCTGAGGATGCAAGCTCAACCCTGCAGTCTCAGAGATCTTTCATCCGGCAAACAGCAACTCTGCAGAGACTTATACCGCTCACTGCACTGAGTCATACTTCAAAGCCTTGTGTGGTGTGTGCAATGGGGCATTTATGTGTGTCTGCTGTCCCAGTTAGACACAGTGGGACTTGGAAGAAAAGGTGTTACGTCCCTTACTTTAATAAAGAAAGAGGTGAAAGGGAAGAGGAATGTGGGAATCTGCAACATGTACTGTAGATAATTTGTTAGAAGCACAATGTGCCACATTTTGGGAAATACGCTGATGTAATTTCCGGCGGAGTTTAGATGTGAAGATCAGCACCACTCTCATGTTTGTCCCTTAAATACACAGCTACAGCCAGCTAGCTTTGCTCTTTCCAAAGTAAAGCTACAAGTGATTATTTTCATCATTGATTAATCTACCAATTATTTGAAACTCTAATGGAACCTAAGTAAAAAGTAAAAAAAATGTAATTATATTTGTGCTACAAAGTTAGTTTTTTTAATTTTTTGTACTTTATTGTACGCTAATGTGCATAATAGCAAACATGAAACAGAAGGGTTTTGTGTCCTTAAATTTATTTAGTTTTTATATTTTAGAAAGACCTAACTTATCCTAACAGGGACCAAAATATTAGATAAATTGGTCTCAGTTTATAATGATAAGCATAACAACTAAGTTACCACAAACAAACAAAATCATCTACCAGCACCTATAAAGCTAAATATTTAATATGTCACAATTTGTTTAAGTGCATTAAAATAAGTATCAAAAATAGGTGTGAAAATGAAAAGTCTGAAATCTGGTACATAACTGCCTGAAAAACAACACATTTTAATTGTTCAGAAAGTGAATAAGCGTATTTAAGATCTGCTTCCTAACACATTATGAGTTGCTTCTATTTTGTCTTAATTAGCCGCTGATCTGCTCTCATGGCCAATGTGAGACAGACACAGTATTTCTGTCTGCAGGCAGATGGGAGCAAAAACCAACACACAAACGCACACCAGGCTCACTTGGGTAATATTTTATTTACTCATTAATCTTCAAAACTATTTTTCATAATAAATTTCCACTTTATGTTCATCAAAGAACCGTAACAATAAAAATAAAAGTAAATACTGTAGAAAAATTGTACATATAGAAAATAAACATGGTTAATGAACACCTAGATGTAGAATCCCATTAGTTGAGACACCTCCTTTGTTTCAGATGGCAACACAACAGAGATAGAGGGGAAAGAAAGCGACAGACACGGAGGAACTGGAAGGGCTGAGTGGGAAACATACTAAACAAGGGGAAAACGAGAAGGAAGAAAAAAAGGAGGTCAAGGCCAGTTAAGGATGGAAAGAATAAGGGAATATGTTAAGTTAATTTTGACATTAAACTTTCAAATCTCACACAGTCGTTTTCATGTCTGTTCTTGCCCTGGTCATTTTGCATGCATCCGACTGAATTGTTACGTTGCTTGGAAGATCTGGAGGGGCTTGTTCGTGTCATGGCACAGTTTGTATTGATATATTGTGGAGCTACAATTCTTGAGCTGTTGAGGGCTCAGACACTGCAAAGGTCCATAAACAGATAATTATACTGCAACACATCGGAAACCCATCTATCTGCCCTGTATTGTTTATGTCATGAATATTAATAAACAGTCAACCAATAGCATGAAGACAAAAGGATGCAAAGAGAAAGAGAGAAAGGGAGAGCAATGAAATCAAAGCAACTTGACTATGAGTCAATGGCATCATGAACGGGACTTTTCTATCTATTAGCAACACATGGTAACATTTACTTTGTTCTGTTTTTGATTCTTTTCCTCTGCTGTTTTTTTGCTAAAAAAGGTGGTTGGTTAGAGCAGGTATAGTGGGAGTGGCCTATAAGACATCAGGCTAAAAAACAGGACGTGGCCTGTGGTGGCCGCACACATCCAGACGTTGCAATGGAGTTACATTGCAACCCGCAACAACCCCCTCCTTCCTCCCACAAACATACCTACCACCTCTGGACTTAGTGGGACACGCAACCACTTCACAGCACAGCTCAGAGACTCAGGCATGCAGCACACTCGAGATGGTCACACTTTGTCAATAAAGATTTGAACTGAGAGTCGATTCAGAGATTAAATCATGGTTGAATCCCACAGACTGAAAACCATTTGAAGTGCGTATTTAGAAATACTTCAAGCCAAGGTGGTAAGTTTATGATGGTGCTGCATCACGGTGTAACCTCTGGAGTTTCAATGCGGTATAAATCACACGGAGTAAGATAATTCACGTGCAATAAGACCCCCCCTCCCTTCCCCAAAAAGTCTATACTGCCCAAATGTTCTTCATTTTCATCATTATCATTGCCATAACAATTATCATAATGGTCATTGTCATTTTTACCATTTTCTTCTTTTATAGTCTTTAGTGTCAGTTATGAAGATATGGTCGGTCTTTAGCATCGCAGGTATGTGTATGTCTGCAGGTATAGATTGTTTATATTTTCTGTGTGTGCATGTGTGCTGTATGTCTGTGTGTGCGTTTGTGTGTGTGACACCGTAGTCATGCACGACTGGTGTCTGTAGGTAGCATCTGAAGTCTCAAGTATCCTGTCCAGGAAAAATCTCTCAGTTTTCCGCTAATTCCACCTTTGTGATTTAGAGGGTGCCATAACAGTAGCACCACAGCCCATCCATTATATTCACGGTACCAGCCCCGCCTCTGCCTATTAACTTGTAATTTCCTGTCTCTATTGCTACACCCTGATTTCCTGTCCTGTTGCTTGGGGTTGGACTTGGACTGTCAGTTTGCTTGTTTCTTCAGCATCCTCAGTGTTTCATCAAGTCCCATCTGCTAACAGGGAGGAAGGCCAAGAAGCTTGGAAGAGACACTTGGTGCTTGTCTTGGTGCTTTTACATCATCTTTGTTCTGGTGCTCTGCCCTCTCGCTCAACACACTCCGTCTGCCATGTGCTTCACTTAAAAGTCTTCCTTGACCTCTCCAAGTCCAACAGGAGAGGTCCTACTGTGGCAGGGAAGTGACTGATCTTTTTAACTGGCTGGACCCAAAATGGTTCTTAACTGGGAGTTGAACTGGTGCTTTTTTAAAATCATTTGGAATGGTTTTCATGTTCTTAAAACAAGCCTCTCTCAGAGGCTTTTCTCATTGGTAAATACTGTACAATAAGGGTCCATGCCCTTGGGCAAGTCTGTATCTGTGTGTGTATATGTGTGTGTGTGTGTATGTTTGTGCTTAAGTGTATGTGTGCTTGAACATGTATACAGTATGTTTGTGCTTGCCAGCATGTGTGCAGATGTGATTATTGGAGAGTAAACATTAACATCAGCATGTCTATGTCAGTGTGTATGTGTGTGTTTTTTTTGAGAATATATCTTTATGTACATATACCGTTATATATAAAGGTGTATGCGTATATGTCTGTGTGTCGGACGTCTTCCGCCTCAGACGTAGTACTCCTTGTCTTTGTTCTTCTTGTTCTTGGAGATCTTGGCGATCCCCAGCGGCTTGTCCTTGGCGCTGCCATTGGGCTGTGTGGCTGAGTTGCTGATGTAGTTGCGGCTCTCATCCACGTGGTAGGAGCCCTCGTCGCGGTTGCGGTACTTGTACATGGCGTAGAGGAGGATGAGAATGCAGAGGGCTGCAGCCGCCACAATGCCCACCACCATACCTGTAGTGCTGCTGCTCTCCCGAACCACCTCAGATGGACCTGGGAACACCTTAACCTCTGGCAGGGGAGGGCGGGCTGTATAAGAGGGGAAAAGGGGAGGGATGTGCTGTTAACATTACAGTTAATTGCACACACTATTAATGTGTATTACATGTCAAGGTGTTGGGTGGAGAGCTGGAGCAAGAAGATACAATGCATCATCATGATGAATTATTTGACATGTGTTTTGCATAATGCTACATGATGGCAAGGGAAATGTGCAGCTTAGAGTCAAAGCTGTTTGCATATTATCACATAATGTGTAAACAGATAGCATTACACCGTGTTGAGAGAAGGGCCAGACCACAGATGCACATAATATCAGTTTTATTACATACATGTGACACTTTATGATGTGCACAGGCAGTGAGGGCTGCAGTGTGGTGATATACAGTATGACTCTATAATAAATGTTTTTTTGCAAAAATAATTAGCATGTGAAATCTTTGGGCTAATAGATAGAAGGAAAGGAAAGATAAAGGGAACAAGAAAAGAAACTGCTAAAACAGAATGGATGGATAAAATGAGATAAGGTAAGGTGAAGGTAGAGGGTGAAAGCAAAGTAAGGGATGGAGATGAATATAGGGGGAGTGGATGGAAAGTGTTAGGTAATGCCCAGAGGCAAAACCTAAGTGGAAATGAAAAATTCATTGTGTCGAGCGACCAAGCGGCAGGAAAGAGTTGAGCAACAGTGAGTGTGGAAGAAAAAGAAAAAACTCAAAGAGGCAGTGGGATCTGTGTATTTGTGTGGGGAGGGATAGTCTCACCTGAACTGGGGTCACAGGGGTCAATGTCTTCATCATCGCTGGGACATTCAGCTGACGCCACCAGCAGGTCGTCTGCCGACTACGGAAAGAGGATCCAGAAAAAAAGTAAGAAAATAAACACATATACTGTATATACACACAAACCCTTTATCCACTTACAGCTTGTGCTCCACAGCCCTTTGGTTTATTTTCTACATGTGTGAACACACAGCACAATCCATCGCCCACCCGTTTTCCAGTTTGCCACAAACACTTTTGCCTGTTCCGGCCCCCAGCATTGGCAAGTTGCCAAGGAGGGAAGAAGAAAGGAGGAGAGAAACATAGAATTCTGCTTTAAACCACAAGGAGACAGTTATAATCTCATACTCTCTTGACCCCCCCCCCTTTCTATCTATGGCCTTCTATTTTCAAACTCCCCTGCTTCCCTTTGTTCTGCTTTTTCCATCTGATTTGGCTTGTGTTAATAAGTGTTGGAGAATGCACAGTGTGAAGCCAAAGAGAGGAATAATACCCCCCCAGTTTTCATTACTCAATATTCCAGCTAAGCACCTTAACAGTTCTTTTAAATCTCCTTTATTTAACACCTCTCCATAAGTACCATTTCAATAACCTACTTACATGAAACCTCTAACCTATATCAACCAAGTAATATCTCAAAAACCGCCCATTCTCCGTGCCTTGCTCCCTTTCTATTGAAAAGGCGCCCGTCTTCCTCTCCATCCTTGCTCCTGCTGTTGCCATGGCAACTCTAAGTTCAGGCTGTTAAAAATGATGGGGAATAAAAAAAGGAGTGTTCACCCTCAGTGGGGATCTGTGCATTGATTTGCCATTCCAGCCAGAGTATGAGGAGGGGGGGGGGGGGGGGGGAGAGTTAAAGATATATGGATGAATAAACGGAATTTTAGGGAAATTGAGAAGAAAGAAAGAGTAAAGAAGATCTATATAAAAGCAGAAAGATTTCAAAGTACTGTGGTCTTTACTTAGCACTGTGCTAATGTGCTTCGCATATTCATGCATTACTGTTATACATCGCCTGCCGCTGACGCTTTGGATTGAGAAATTTGAATGTGTGTGTGTGTTTTAACCACACTAGGCGCTCAGTGCCAGCATTAAATTAAAATTGGATTGTGATGCATTGCAGTAGATCTTAGTAACCCACCGAATAAAGGAGAGAGCGGCAGAGCTCTTGAAGCAGATTACAACTAGACACCTGAACAGAATCTGAACCAAAGTAGTAAGTGGTCGATTGTCTCTTAACTAAAACATACAGGCAGTATTTCAAAACCAAAATTCATGAAGCTTTTTCTCTGTCTTTGGTTTCTTTATTTCCTTGCCTCCTTGTCTTCATAAGAACATATATTACATAAGGATAGAGAAGCAACCACTGAATTTATTCATCTGAAAAAGCATGCACTGGCTTTGTAGGGTGTGGACTTGGTCCTGACAAGTCTACTGTGGTTTAGTTTGGCCTGAAACATATATTAGGTTATTGATGCTTGACTCTGTCTCTTTCCTCCACTGCCTTTCCAATCAGTTCTGCCCACTGAGCTGTCAAATGCTGCTAGGATGAGCTTAGCCTCTGGAATCCAGCCAGTCAATAAACCTCTGTGCCTTTGCCAGGATCCAAATAGCAAAAGAACCAATCAGCCAGTAGGAAACACATCACCCCTGTCTGTCACTAATCAATGTCAAGCCACCATGCTTGATTATTGATCCAAAGACACCTATGTGCCCTCCACAGAAACCTGTTTTGAATCCTGATTTCAGCTAAAACAAAACCAGACAAGTACATTTAACAAAGGCCCCTCCTCTGATCTGTGACATTCCCCCATCAGCTGACCACCCCATTCAACCGGCAAGGTGTCGATTGGACTATTGATCCTCCTATCACATGGGAGACAATGAACACGAGGACAACTAGAGACATGCCAAACACAACTTATCAGATCAATAAACCACAGAAGTTTCTAGAAGATGGGCTAAAGGGATATGTCCAAGAAACCTCCACCCCTCCATTTCACCTCCCTCTTTGTCTTCATCTTTTTGTCGTCTATCAATAGAGCATGCTGACATAATGATGGACACAGATGCACAACAATAGATTGGGAGAGACACAGGAGTGAAGAGATAGGAAGTGAGAGAGCATGAAGAGAAGGATACCTGCATGCTGAAAGAGCAAAATCTCTACCTGAGCAGCCGAACAATGCCAGCGACCGTCCATGCCTCCCTGACTGCCTAGTTCACACATTGTAGCTGCACTCTGTCCTAACACACTCTTGCAGAGGATTCAACAGCTTGACTGCTACTTTCACAACTGGAAATCAAACACACATGTACATACACAAGTTCTATAATAACCAAACACGCTCCATTGCTCTATTTCTATTTAGACAAATCTACACAGACACACAAGCATACACCAAATCAGGCTGAAGTTGGCAGACTGATGGAGAGATCCTGGCGAGAGAGGAGAGAAGCTAGCTCCACTACTGCAGATGGTGAGATAGACTCATACACCGCCTGCATTAACAGCCTATCACTGGAGCGAGAGATGGAGGGAGGGAGGGAGGGAGGGAGAGAGAGAGGAAAGAAGGAGGGGGGAGGGGAGTGACGAGTAAATATGAAAAGCTGTGGAGGGAGAGAGCAAAGGAGAGTAAAAGTGAAAAGTGAGAGAGGGAGGGAGAAAGTATCTCCAGAAGATGGATAGCAAGCAGAAGAAAAGTAAGAGGGCGAAAACGATGGGGAAAGAGCAAAGAAAAAAAGACGGAGGGAGGATGTTAGTAAATGAGAGATAGATGTTCAGAGGGCTTGTGGAAGTGTCTGGGTCAGCTGATTCTTGGTAGCCAATCAGGTGCCGCTCTGAGCCTCAGGTTTCTTCTAACGGTTCTCCCATCAAACACAGGTACACACATACACATAAACACACACAAACACACACAGACAGATAGACACCAAACATCCAAACCACAACTCAAGCTCTGTGACTCAGAGCAGCCTCGAGCATAAACAGTCACACACTCTCACACAATCTCTCCATCTCTTCTCTTCGCTGGTTCTCAGCTGTCATGCATTATTAATCCTTTCACTTTTTAACATAAAACAAAGAAAAACAAACTGTGGACTTCACAAGGAGGCCAGCCATAACACATTCTTATTGCACAAAGTACTGGCAAGAGTGAGCGACAAGAGTAAACCCATGGGGCGACTTAGGAAGATCCACTTCAAAACACATCCAAACATGGGGTGTGTATGTCAAATCGATAAATTGCTGTGACCCAAAGCACCTTTGGAAGACATCTCTTACTGCCCCTTCTCTGATGCAATGTGCTGCAATTCAAGCCTATTGTTCTCAATCCACCTGAGTGTTGTGTGTGTGTGTGTGTGTGTGTGTGTGTGTGCATTCTGTGTTCACTCTGGTTAAGGCCAGGTTTGTTGCCAGGCAACACTAGGCAGCCTCAATGTAGAACGTCTTTTTAAAGAATCTACACAAGAAGACCAACACACAAAAACACAGAGTTTTGGGGCCAGCAGGAGTGATTTGACTTTACACAAACAAGCAAACACACACACTACATCATATTGAGCATATAGGGGGTTTGACCTAGTTCTCATTCAGTGATATTGATGCCAGTGCACAACTCTGCATCCCAGATTTAGCACTGACATCAGCATATCACAAGAGCCAAAATAGTTTGTTTAAAACACATAAACAGGAAGAGATCGAGAGGTGAAGTGTGAAAACAAGCCCCTGTGACAATGCTGTCACTCCGCAGCTCTATCCATCCAGCTCTCACATCCATTATTGATGCCTGAGGCTTAGCTCCCAGCTCTCTGTGTTCTATTATTTATGTCTAAAACAGCTGGCAGTTTATACACAGAGGAGCTATTCTCTATGGGAGTTTGGATGGGAGAGAGAAAGCAAGCAGCAAGTAGTGGGGCTCACTATCTCCATGGCAACTTGTATCATTCGAAAGAAAAAAGAAAAATCTTTTTCAGTGCGGCAGGCTCAGTTTTATAACACAGAAGAAGAACTGCAGTACACACAGACACCCACAAAAAGCCTGACAACATCACACTAGTGATCTGAACAATAGAGCAGAATAGTCTGTGGTGTACCCACTGATAATGTATCATCGGTCATTAGCAGTTACATCCACTATAAATATGCCTCAAACAACAGTTATGTCAGTTCTGTTGTAGAGTCCCATTTGCATTAGTTTACTAGACACATATTATGGAAAAGCTTTTTCAGTCTCCATTAACACAAACATCCCCCCCCCCCCGTATTTAGAGGGTAGGGACCACTTAGTTGAGAATTTGCCATCTAATCCACTCATGTGAATGTGCTGCAGTAGAAAAATTAAATGTGTACGTGAGCCTTTAATTGATGAAATGTTTTTGGCTCCCTTCTGTTTTGCATGAAACTTTTGATAAATATGATATTACAGAGCAAATGAAATACTATTAATCATTCACCATCATGAAAAAAAGGAATTGTGACTGCGAGAAAGGTTGAATTAATTTTACAGCAGTGGTTTCTTATTATGTTTGATTGTGTCTTGCATCTCATTACATTAATAAGTAGATTAGTGATTAATTTGGTTAATCTGATTTTGATTGGCCTATATGATATCTAAATCTTGAGCATTCATAATTATCCACCTTCTGCATTTCTTTCTATTCACAAGTTTGATTTGTGTTTTTAATGTCTTCTCAACTTTATGTGTTCAACTTTAAACTTTATGCATACAATGTGCTATATAAAGAAACCAACCTTGCCTTAAGTGGAGTTTAAAACCATCCCACTCCTCCTGACATATCTTCCTATCCTCTAGTCCTTGATTAGTGGGTTTGCTAATCCCCTTACTGAGTTTGAAAAGAAACTTATCAAAGCAAATTAACACTTTTTAATTACAGATTGTCACACCAAAGGATGATAGCAGTGGGGTGATAGGATAAATATGTACAAGATATCTGAGGAATTACATACAAGTATAACCACATACAGCGTTTAGTGAGTTTCATACACAAGTGAAAAAATGGGACTGTGCTCTGACCTGCTGTGTGGCCCCCTGTTTCCTGTTGGTGGCTGTGGTGGTTGTGATGTCACTTGTGGAGGGGGCGGAGTCAGAGCGATTGCCTCCCGCTGCAGCACTGGACTGCGGGGTGATGGAAGAGGACGGCATGTCGCCGACCAGTCTTGCGCTTCCTTCCACTCTGATGTGGGGGTGCCCCTCAGCGGCCATGTTGAGAATGCGGAGGCCATTGTAGTAGAGTCCAGACAGCTGGCCCTGGAACATACCTTCACGCTCACCTCCACCAACACGCACCGTCGTCTGGCTGTTGAAGATGGTCAGTTGGCGACCTACACAGACACAGACGCACACATGCACGCACACACACGCACACCAAACACACAGAGGCACACCAGGAAGGAAGGTGGACAGACAAACGCAAATACAGTCACACATACATACCAGTGGTCACATACGTGCATACATACACACACAAGAGTGTTTGAGTGTTACACAATCCACCACCCCCCAGCCATGGTGAGAAGATGGGATAGATTAAGCATGGCAGAGCAAATCGAAGCCGTGGAGAACCGTGGAGAGGGCTCAGACTGTGAGAGATAAGAGTGGGAACAGAAAACAGAGAAGAAGAGGAGAGAAGGGGAAGGAAAGAGACGGAAAAGTCGAGGAGGAGGAGGATGAAAAGACAAAGAACAGAAGGAGGAGGAAGAGGCAGCAGATGAGAGGAGTCAGAGGGTCCTGAGAAGACGAGGCTGACAGATGGTTGCTATGGTGATGGCTGTGCAGCACGGCATTGTATTTGAAGGAGCAACAGACAGGCAAACAGAGAGACAGAGATCTGGAGAACTGTTGTAACAGCCCCATGAAGCATGCACAGTGTCTAATGTTATAAGCTCTAGCACTGCTCACTGTTAAAGGGACTAGAGGCTAATTTAAGAAGCTCTGCTTAAGTTTAGGAGGAAAACTTTTACATTTTTCAAAAAAGCATTGCTCTATTAGTCATCTCAAATTTACATAATTATTCCATGTCACAATACTTTGCATGTACTTTAATTTGATTACAAAATTGTTTTTCAACATATAATCTTTAATAAATGCTTTATTGTTTACAATTTGATAATAAACACAATTATTTACCAGTCTTAATAAAGCATCTTTTATCAGTACTCGTTATCTATATTTTCTGATTTATTCACATTTAAATCTCTCCATCGTCCCTTTAACCTGATATTATCAGATACACACTAACAAGATATGTTCACAGGCACTACAGTTTACACAGTATTACACACTACAGCTGCCCAACTTTTAAATACTTAGTTATGGATTTATTTTTAGATGTTAGTTGATGGTGCACAATATAGTATATTCAACTGTCTTCAAATTGTATTTTTTAAGCTCAAAGTTTTAAGGAATTTTAATCAGGGTTTTTACCTTTGTCGAGTAGCCAATCGTCAACTACTCGACCGAGCCGATAGGGGATTCGCTGTCTGGCGATGGCCAGGCGCTCGTTATCAATGTTGCCTTTAATTTAAAGATGAAAACACAGTAGTAATTACGCACATCCAAACGTGGTACAGGAGCTGGATACAAAAAGAACAGCAATGAAAAGAAAGTAATGGTCTGCTCATTGTTAGCATGTCACTGCGATAAGGTAAGCTTGATGTGCTAAGAGAAGAGGAGCTAAATTCACTATGTTCCAGTGAGCGGACTCTTACTCTCTGTTCATTGGGTTTAATTTAAAGAGACATTTCAGGGGTTAACATCTGCAAGAGCACAGGGAAATAATGTTACAGCTGCCACATACTGTCTATATGACTGAGTTTAGAGTTACATACAGGAAGAACCCTCACTCACACCCTCACAACAACTAGCATTTAGCATTTTAACTATCAGCTACCTATAGCCTGGACCTCATTGTGTTAAAGACTTCCACCTAAGATTACCACTTTAAATATAAAAACAAACAAATATAAAAACAAAAACTATGTTCAACAAAATACACTTTTTTCTTTTTCTTATTTTTAACTTTCTAGTTAAACATTTAACTCAAAATATGACATGTTTTTAAATTATTGTTTGTCCAAAAATGCACCAACTGTTATTATTTTCTTTTATAGTGAGAAAAACAACCGACACCTGAATTGAATATTTTCATAAATTACCTTTAACACTATTTAACAGGCCTAACATGACATAGCTGGCTAATATACAAGCTATTGTAATAACTCTCTTTTTATGGTTTAAAAAGTCATGTTTCATATCAGATCACACATATTTCATTTCAAACACAATAACATAAAACAAAGTTGCAATTATTTTTCTCATTAACCTCATTGTTTAAATAATATAAACATTGATAGGAACACTGATTCACCAATCAGGAGCTGGGTTGACTTGGACTAAGGTGTATTTAGCTCTGTCCCAGGACAGGCAGTGCTGTGGTGGGTCGGAGGGTTGGGCTTATGTGGGCGGGGCAGGGCCTACCTGAGGGATAGCGCTCTATTACTGGCAGGTCGTCCAGTTGGAGGGTTGCATTGCCTCCGCTGCGGGTGAACCGAATTATGTGGTACTTTCCATCGTTGACAAACTTGGAGCTCTCCTCGATGTTGATGTCATCAGTGCCCACATTAAACACTACTCTAATGTTGCCTTTGTCCTGAGGAAGTGGATGAGAGACACAAAAATGCTTCATGAGGAATGTAATTGTTTGAAAAAAAAGGCAAGGATGTAATTTCTTTCTTTAGTTGTACTGTCCTATGTTATTTAATTCCTAACAATTTAAGTTGTTTCAGTTCAATTTGTGTCTGTGTTTTTGTGTTATAGGGACACTGCCGTTTTCAAAATCTGTTCACGGGAGTTGCTGAGTACTACTGCATATGGGAAAAAAATTATATAAAGCCCCAGATGGAGCTTCAAGAAATCTGATAAATTGCCCCAAGTGATGTCAAATGAGTCAGAGTCAATCGGGACTGAAGACTACAAGTTTGAAAATGAAAAGTGTGTCCAAACAGCCACACTTGCAGTCTGTGGAGGTTCTGCCATGGTTGTGTGGCGTTTGGACGCAAATAATAATATTCAGATTGAATTCCATTTTACAAACAATTTAAAACAAAAGCTGTTGGTTTGCAGTCTAACTGTTTATTAGTTTGCTACTAATCTTTGGAAACTTAGCTGCTGCCAGAGACAAGCCAGCCCCTCCCCCCAGCATGGCTACTTGCATTCTTTATTCTTTCTCCTCACTCAGTATTAGGCTTCTGAAAATGTGTCCCCCTGAACAGTGTAGTTGAATGGACCTCCTGTAAGCTTTGAACTGTCACATTTACTATCGGCTAAGTGAACAGCTCTTTTACATGTTCAGTACAAAGAGCCAGAGGCAAAAAGGGGAAGGGGGTGAAAAAGATTTGAGCAACCAAAACATTTTTATTTTTTTTAAGGGTCTTGGAATTTGGCTATAAAAATGTTGCTTTTTCTAAAGGAAACCTGTCTTTTGTATATAGAAAAGACAGGTTTCTTTTTTTAGTAAACTGCAATAATAAATACATTTATTATTGCTGTTTACTAGTTATTTTCTTACTAAGTATTTCTTATCCGATTACTTGATTAATCAGCAGAATAATCGGTAGAGTACTTAATTACTAAAAGAATTGATAGCTTGGTTAAATTAATACTTCAAGGAAGAACAATATGTAAAATAACTGTACTTACTATCTGCAGCTGAAGGTAATCTCCCAGGCCCGACGCGCTGTCCACCCGGAGCAGAATGGCGTGTTTCTGTTGGGTGCTGAACCCGAGGGCAAGCCGGTCTGCCCTGGTGCTGGGACGTTCATTAGGGGGCCACGTGTAAACCACCAAACCTCCATCCCGGCCAAATATATAAGTGGTCCCAGCTGGCCCACACAGATAAAAAAATTAATTGCAAGCATGTCAATATGCCATAAACAGTGTTATCTATCATCAGAGATTCCGTACTGCAGAGGGCGCCTTGGCTATTTCTGTTAAATGTTTAATACACAAGAGGCATATTGGAAAATAATAATGAAAGCTCTAAAATGTGGAAGGCCAGTCAGCTGTGACATTCACAGTTGACTGGCCTTCCACATTTGGTTGTTTCTCATAAATGCTAAAAAAAAATCTGTATTTCCCAAAATACTTCTCAACATTACTGCAGGAGTCTGACTGCAATAACTTACAAATAACAGAAAACTGTAGCTGGACTAGCTGTAGGATGCCTAAATAATCATCCAGTATCTAACTTGTGAGGCTGCTGAGGATAATTTGTTGAGATTGTTGTTGAAAATGTAAAGAAGTTGTTAATAAAGAGAGTCAGAATAACCAAACTAGACATTGAGCTGGTTGTGTTTTTGTGCCACTTCAGAATCAACAGTTGACAGTGCCCTCACCTGGTGGCTCTGATAAAATGCAAACAAAAATGCGTTAATTCAGTGTTTGAAACCAAATTAGTAGCAGCCGTAATTCTATTTTTTGTTTATATATCTCTGTTGTTGTTGTTGTTACCAAAATTGAGACATTTTGACACATCTGTCAGTTTCCTCTGCACTGTTTTAAGTGATTTGATAAACAGCTTATTGCAAGAACTTCTCTCTTGTCTCTGACTCGTAGTGGAACCTTACAATGAGCATGTGAACTGTGAATAAATTGATTGCCAAATCCAAAGTTACACAGCGCACTGGACATTAGTTTATTTTTAACCCTGAAAACACATCCAAAACAGTGGCATATTTAGATAGGCCATTAGTTTTGTTGAAAGTCACAACAGATATGACTACATTTTTTTGACCATGTGTGAAACTATGACTATGTGTGTGTGTGTCTTTGTGTGGCTGACTGTGTAGTTTGCCATGTGCATGACTCTTCTGCAAATATGAGCTACTGTGTGAGCGCTGCGGCAGTTCTTGTGGGCACTATAAAATAAAATCCTGCCGGCGCCACTGAAACGAATCATCAAAGCATCATTTTTAAACCAGGTTTTGTTATACACCAGGGTGTGCTTTCTACATTTTAGAGACAATTAGGCTGATGATTAAGGTTTGACAGAGAGTGACGGACAAAGGAAATTACACACATAGCATAAACAACTGCACAATTAAACCTGACGCTCTATGATACCTCTACATACTCAAACTGATATCTAATGAGTATTCAGGGGTCACACATACAAGCTTGCATACACGCATACTTTTTTAAACTTAAATATCAAAATAAGCAAATTTTACACATACAGTAGTAGTAGGTCGGAGAGAGAATAGGCAAAGACTCACCATCATTGCATAGTGGCCCAGCATATGACGTCATGCTGCAGTCACAGGTGAAGCCTTCCCACTGCTGCAAACAAACTCCCTGATTTGAGCAAGAATCTTCTTGACATGTAGTGCTGGGGCCTGCAATGAGAGAGGTAGTGGGGTGGGAGGCTGCAAAGGTTAGGAGAAGATAAGCAGACATACTTTTTTGATTTTCTCTGAAGCCCAGTGTTTAAACAATAGTATGCCAGTACTGTATGGTTATTTTTAGTCCACATTTCCTTGAAACATTTTGCATTTTGAAATGGCTGGGTAACCTGTTGTGCTGCAATGATGTTATAATTAGTAGTATTAGTAGAACATAATTGTGTGACTAAGCTAGTATGGATAGGCTCCCATGGATGCTAGATTATAAATATAAACGGAACTGAAACTAAACTGGAATCTGAAAAGAGCCAAATGTGGAGAGCATGCAGGTGATGAGGCTAGATGAATGGGGCAGGAGGAGGTGTTAAACATAAGAGGGCAGAGTTATGTTTAAAGGCCTTCATCCCAATAAACTTTCTTCAGCAGTCTGTCACCATTCACTCCCTGCCTCGTGCTAAAACCACACAGGAGAATATAAATGCTCTAAACTTAGTTCTCATTTGTTGAAATTCTGACACGAGGCATGGAGGAAAGCGTGTGAAATGACTCACAAATGGAGTATTGAAGTTTAGGTTGGGAGTCAGTAGGAGGAGTTAGAGAGCATGCTGCTAGGCAACACGGGTGGTGGAGCTGTGGTCAACTCAAGTCAAGCGGTGGTGATGTCACTACTGTGATGAGATCACTATGGTGGCTAGGAGAGGACAGGTCACCTCTGACCTTTGACTCTGGATCACTGGGATCCACACGACACTAGACACCACTGGGTAGTTTCAGTACACGCAGGCACACACGCACACGCACACGCACGCACGCACGCACACACACACACACAC
>NC_045753.1:14966323-14970047 GCF_008692095.1 Etheostoma spectabile
CGCACACACACACACACACACACACACACACACATTTCCCAACCCTCGTACATGTGTCTCACATGCTCACACAAAGTGATATACCTTGCAAGTCAGCTTTCATCAATGTAACTTTTGTCAGCCAAACAAAAAAGCAAACAAGCAAATTAAGTTAGATGGTTAGTCAATGCACATAGATGCCTGTGAACTGCTGAAAGAGTGGAACAGAAATAGAAAACACAATGTGCAGAAAGATTGAGGAGGAGATGACAAGAAAGAGAGCAACATTTACATCCAATAGACTAAAACTGGGTTAGTGGGTTATCCTAATAAAAGAGAGCATGAGTTAAATGAAAACTGAAAGAAAAAAAACAGAAGGGACATGGGGCCAGGACAGATCTACTGGTTTGATTTCTGTGTTTGCACCTCACCTTCACATCCTCTCTCTACTTGTCCCATGGTTGCAAGTGCATCAGCCAAAAGGTCAGGGAGTCGGCCATTTAGATCAACTGTTGCTAGGCAACCCTGGAATCCCTCGCGGGAGTGGACCAACTTAGGCAGGTCTCGGTACATCTCTTTGGAGACGCCCCCGATGTACAGGTCACCTGGAGAAGCAACATAATAAATGGCAACTTCATGAAGCAATCACTGTATCAGTGTCAGGGCTGCAAGTAATGATTTTCATTATTGATTGATATAGGCATTATTTGTGTGTGTTTATAAAAGGTTACAAAATAGTGAAAAGGGTCTTATAATTGATTGTTTTGTCTGACCTACAGCCAAAAAACCCAACAAATTAAATGTACAGCAACATACCTGTCTAACAGAGAAAAGCTGCAAAGGCTCTCATTTTTTAAGATAACTTTTTTGACATTGTAGGCCTTTATTTGTGACAGGACAGCTTAGATACGAAACAGGAGAGAGCCAAACTCGCGGCTGCTGCGTCTAAGACTGAGCCTCTATATATGGGGCGTGTGCTACCAGGTGAGCTATCCAGGCACCCAAAGCTTCTAATTTTTAAAGCAGGAACCGGTGAATATAACTAGATAGATTAAAAAATTAGATTAAACTTAGCACAAGGACTAAAAATAGGGAAACAGCTGGCCTGACTCCCCCATATTTATACTTCATATTTTGTATGGATTAAACAAACTAGATATAACCTGTTAAGTAAGCGAGTTTTAGCACTTTTCACTGCTTGTATTTTTGTGCATACCCTTTAGGTCGAGGTTCTTGGCGCCCATGGTGGTCTGCGTAGTGACTTTGGTGTCAATCTTGACTGTGTGGAGGTTGTTAGTGTCTCTGGATATGTGCACATTGTGCCAATGGTTGTCGTTCAGGGGACTGTTAGAGTTGCCCTTAATCAGGTGTGCTCCATTGCCCAGGTCAGAGATGTAGTGTAGGTAGCTATAAAGGGAACAAAGAAAGGAGGGGTTAAAAAAATTGGGCAAAATTAATCGTATCCATGATGCAGAACAACACAGGGTCATACATTTCAGGACATTATAATCTATCTTATAGAATTAAAAGTAATTACAAGAATAGAAAAAAGAAAGGCTTGACTTGTGCATTTTTCATATTTGATATTTTAGCCTAAATAATTTCTTTCATTCATAAAGGACAATATTAACTTTAAATCCCAGACAAAATTGAATATGCACATGCAATTCTGCAAGACAGACATTACCATAAATACATATTTGAATTGCATATTAATTAATTTCCCCTTGCAAGACATTGCACTGACTCATGTAATGTAAATACCACACACTGCTTTGCCCGGCTCACCCTTTAACCAGCTCTACCACTATGAAGTCATTGCCGTCCCCCCTGTTGAAGAGAACGAGGCCATCGGGTGACGTCGTCTTGAACTGCATGAAGAGATGCATGGAGTAGTAGGCCTGCAGCGTGGGCAGTGTGACGAAACTGGAGCGCGAGCGGAAGGTGACGGGGTCAGCCACAATGCTCTTATAGCCAATAACAGCATTGAGCTCGCAGTAGTCTATGTCACCGTTCTTGCACAGGTCGATGTAGGGCATGCCATTCAGCGTCAGGCCCTGAAGATGGCCGATGAAATTAGAGGGCACGGCAGGCATGAAGCGCTTCTCCGTCACAATACCCGTCTCCACATTGTGGAACTCCAACTGGGTGTGGTCGCCCGCCATCTGACCTGGTGGCGGGGTAAGCTCAGAGGTGAGGGCTACGGAAAGTTGGGTTTCAAGTGGAACTGTTCAATACTAAAACAAATATTAATCCTATTGCACATTTCAACAGTTGCACTAACAGTGACAGACTGCTAGTAATATATGTGACAGGCCGTAATACTATAACTAATGCTATACTAGTGGATTGATGTACAGTTTTGCTCACAGTCATAATTCAAAATGATTACTTTCACTTACACAGGTACAGATGTTCTCTAAAAAAGAAATAAAACCCTTAATGTTGGTCTTATAGCATTAATAAAAAAGAATCAACCAGCAAATTATTATATGAAACATTTTCAAACAGAATACAAGCAGAAGTCTACACACAGACTCCAGATAATAAAGCAAAGTGAAGACATTTAGTCATTTTATGGTAAAAACCTAAAAGATGTAAAGGTAATGCTGCTGTGGTTACCTTCAACAGGCTGCAGGTCATCTACGGTGAGTTTGAGGCCCTTGCCACGCCGGACTACCCTCACCGTGTGCCACTCATTATCATTGAGGCCCGACCCCGCAAAGATGGTCTCTGGGCCTTTACCTACACATAGCCCAGAGCACCATTAACATAATGCACAGAGAATTGGAGAGAGACAGATAGAGAGAGACAGAACAGAAAGAAATCCAGAGACAGCAAAAGAGATAAGAAAAAGAAGCCAGGCAGATTGAATTCAAATTTAAGGACAGAAAATGAGGGAATGGAGGGAAATAGTAGAGGGAAGGAGGAACCATATATATCCTGGTGCGACAAACACCTCTGTGTCAACACACTCTCCCCATAGATAGACAGACAGGTCACTTTGCAGATGCACCAGTGAGACGGATGATGTGACACAGACAAAAAGATTAGCATATATGGATGCCATGGGTTCCTAAGATGGAGACTGTGAGTCACAATAGGCCCACGCTGAGACAATCCAACGGTGGACAGATCACAAAGCCATGATGACCACACACTTCCCACACATGCACAGACAGCACATTCGCAACCCCTTGACTCTAAACCACCCCGCACATATAACACATATTAGCCTATGTCTGCATGCAGGAGCTTTTCTTTATTTTGCACAAGAGCGCAATACTGCAACAAGCCTCATGGTGGCACTTGACACAGTGGAACATCAGAGAGCTCTCCAAGGTGCTGATGTGCAGCAGAATGAAAGAAGCTGAGCTGTCCTCTCATGATGTCTCTCTCAGCCCATCTACCAGCTCATATCTTCACATAGTTGACTGCACACATTTGACAGACTGACTGTTCCCAAAACCTCAGTGTCCCCTTACTCCTACTCATTACAAGCACCCCACCATCCTTGAACACAACACCTACCATCCCCCAACACACACACACTCGCTTTCTTGCTCCAAGCCCTGTTGGTTTGAGTGAGTCTGCTTACAGTGACCTATAGGAGCTAATGATGGGGGAGGTGAGAAGTAAACTGACCCAAACGAATTCTGCTGCAGAAAATGTCAAGCATGCCTACATCACTCATTGAGGCACATAGGCAGGCTCACCCCAACACACACACACACACACACACACA
>NC_045753.1:14970057-14976904 GCF_008692095.1 Etheostoma spectabile
CACACACACACGCACACACACACACAGACTCAGGTAGAGAAAGAGGCAAGTGGACACGCAAACGTAATACGAAAAATGGATCAAAATGGATATGGCTGTGTGTGTGTGTGTGTGTGTGTTTGCAAAGCAAAAAGAGTGTGTTATGCATTCAGAGAGTACACAGGGTTCCCCTGAGGAGACTCAGCTGTGCTCTGGGCATGAGCATCTCATCCTGTTACCATGGATCACTGCCTAACACTGAGTGAAGGAGAGAATATGTGCATGTATTTGTGAGTTTATGAGTGTTTGTGTGTGTTTTGCATATATAACCAAATACTCAAAAAATGAGCCGACTGTGGTGAGAGTGAGGCAGTGATCTGTGTCAGCTTGGGAACAGAGAGAGGCACAAATACACTCCAAAAGCCACACAGACAAACAGCTATTTTGGGCTGGCGCTAACAGTGCATTCAGCAGCATGGTGAGCTTGGTTTAAAGTTGAGCTCCTAGCGATCGCTGTGGTGGTCGGCAGACAGTCTGCTGAATGTGCTGTTAAACCAAAAGACAACAAAGCAAGACGAATCATAAAGAAAGACAAAAGGGACTATTTGTTGCAATGGAAATACAGTTCAAATCAAATAAAGCAAGCTAGTGGAGATTATAAGAGCAGGATAATGAAAACAAAATGACGAAAAGCGTTTCATATTTCATTAGCTCCAAATAACAAATGGCTTTTCTGCCGGATAAGCCTCAAATCTCTCCCATGCCGAGGCTTTTATTTGACTGCTGAGTGGACTATTTCAGTGGCGCTTGGCTGTTAAATACAATTTTTCTTTCCCCTTGAATATGAGATGTATAATTTATTGTATGCACACAGTGTGCCAGAAAAGTAGCTGCCTACTGAAATGTTCATTGAGACAACCGGTCTAAAATTGTCCGACAGACACACTTGATAGCAACAGCATTGTGTGGCTAGTAGGGTTTCTATGGCAACTGCCGTCGTCCATTTCACCACCTCTTTGCCGTCACAGAGCAATCGTCCCTCTCTCTCACTCCCGCTTTCTCTGTGGTCGTGACAGAGAGAAACTCCACGTGAGGGAATTAATCTTCATCAGGGATTCAGCTCCACTCACAACAGAATGAACAGAAACACACACACACACACACACAAACACACACACACACACACACACACACACACACACACACACACACACACACACACACACACACACACACACACACACACACACACACACAGATGGGTAATGAATATAGAATGCAAAGCACACACTAAACACGCTGACTGAAACACTACCCAATAATCCCTTATGTACAATTTAGAGAGAAACAATAATCAAACAAAAAAGCAACCAGACAGACCTTGGGATGAAGGTGCAACAGTGAGAAACCGAGGGATAACGTCTTTTGTCTTCGGCATGAAGGAGAAGTAATTACCCTGCAGCTCTAAGTTGCATTCATCCACCAACACTTCCCAACACACCTGAACACCTTTTACTTAGATTTTGTCCTTCTTCTCTTTCTTTTTCCACCCCCCTTCAACCCCCGCCGTCCTCTCTTCCGTCTATCCTTTTTTGCTAAAATGGCCGACCTGGAAAACCCTGGCCCTCAGCAAATATCGCACCACTCCTGTGGTGTAACCGACCATGTAGACACAAACATGCATATGTGCACCTCCCCTATCCAACACACACTCATACACACATATATGCACACAGACAAATGGTACAAATATTACGATCAGATGGCCTGACGAGACAGAGTAAGTGAAAAAATGTCAGACAGACACATTACATTTAACAAAAACACATACACGGCTGCGCACGCACGCACGCACGTGCGCACTCACACACACACACGCACACACACACTAAGGAGGAAAAGGAAGGAGGAGGGGTAAGGTGAGATGGAGGATCACTTACTGGCTGTACAATTTATCCTGATACAGTCTGGAGGGAGAGCAGAGCAGAGGGTTAATGCTGCACACATACACATACTCTCCACGCCCTGGGGACGCACACATCGACACACCCTGCACGCATATACAAACACACACACACACACACACACACTGCTGAGAAAACACACACTATCCTTTGTCACAGGACCTCAAGCTGGACCGTGTATTTTCTTACAACAGTGTGTTGCAAAATGCAGTTTCTGAGATTTAGATTTTTAGTCAATACAGAGTCAAATCTGGATCAAGATTGGTGGATTTGGTGGAAGGAGAGTGGTGTGTCCCAGCATGAGCAGTGTGCTTATTGGCTGCTCTGGCCTGAGCGACAGTTTCAGTCACCATTTAAAGCACCAGGAGACTGCGATGGGTCATGTGTGTCAGTTTGCCTGATGACATCGAACACATCCCATAATTTTTGTCGCCCATCCAGAGCACAAATCTCCGTAAATGGTCGGAAGATTTAGCCCCATTATTATACATTGTTGTTGTTGTTGTTTTAACCATGATGCCTTGGTGTGTCGTGTGGCGTCAACCACAGAAAAGACGCGGCTGCAGACAACCAGAGACCAACACATGCACCCCTCTATTAGTCTATGCATGTGTGTGTGTGTTAGCATGTGAATGCACTTGAATTATATGAAAGTGTGTCAAATAAAGGTCTTGAACTTAACCTTGAAAGTGTGTGAACAGGAGAAGCAATTTTCTTTAGCAATTGCAATGATGTTTGACGTGTAGCATTTGAACCGTTGTGTACTGAGTACTTGTATTGATTGTTGAAGGTGTTAGGGATGCACAGGTCCACTGGGAGTAAGCAGAGAATGCAGCTTGAGGCTTGACCCTCTGTTCAACGCAGAATCAATGCCACTAACCTTTAATAGGGTATTTTTGCATGTGTGTATTCAAAAGTAAGATGTACAGTATATGCACAGCAAAGTCAATCAATTGCCAAAACCTGTGAAACCCTTGAATACATTGAGCATGAATGGGGCAGCAGAATTACTGTATCAGGAAGAGTTTACTTTCCAGGGACAATATATTATTAATCAACATTTAATAACATTCCTATGCATAGCCAAGAGGCCAGTATCAGCTGCATTCCCCTGACGTGTAATTAAAAACAATGTTGGAGAATCTCTGTTTTTGTGTGTGTGTGTACCTAGGTTGACAGTGAGTCTGACACGGCCCCCATCCAGCTCCAGACGAAGAGTGTCTGCAGAGTTACGGGACGTGGTTGCCATGAGAACGCCATAGGCCCGCTGGGAGCGAAAGCGTAGCGAGACGTCCTCCGCCGCAGTGTGCATCGCCATAGGCAGCTGCACCTTCATAAACTTACTGCCGTCGTACGACAGGATAGTTGCATCTGTACAGGACACAGGAGAGAGAGACAGGCAAGGAACGGATGAGAAGAAGTAAAAGACGGAGGAAGACAGAAATGATGATGGAGTAGAGTGGAGAAGGTGGGTGGATGCATTAAAAAGAGACAGAAAAAAATTGGCAAGGAGAAAACACATGAGGTGGGAAGAGACAAAGGCAATTTGACGTTGAGTGAATCAGAATTTAACAAGTATGTTGCAGCGTGGCTACACTCCCTTATTCCCCAGCCACGTCATGTTGAAACTCAAAAACCTGCTTCCTACAAAATTACCCCATCACTTTCCAAACTTAATTCATCATCACTCCCTCAATGAAGAGGATATATAAATAGTCGCAGCTGGTTGGCCGGCCCTATTATCCGGTTGAATCAGAATGCATGGCAGTGAGTGTGTTAGCCGCCGTGGCTGACATCTCCAGACCCTGGAGTCATAATGTAACAAGCTCAGGTGATCCTGCTTTAATGTCTTTTGCATACTCATTTACATATTCATAATCTTCTCTCCCTGCTACCTGCTGGGGCCAATCCCCAACCGCTAAACTGTTTACCTCAGAGAACCCTGTTTTTTATTGGCCAATTACATATGCAGCTAAACACACTCTCCATGTCTCTGTGCCTTTATCTCTCTTGCGTCTTCCCTTCTTATATCTCTCTATTCCATTCCTCTTTCACTTTCTCTCCCTTTCGCTCTCCCTTTTTCCGTGGGAGACGGTTGGAGCCAAGGCAAAAACAAGAGAACAGGAAGAGAGGGAGGCCTCATGAATACTGATGAGCTGAGAAGGAGACAGATAGGAGGAAGAGACAGATAGTGTGCGTATGTGCGTGCATGTCAGAATAAGTGAGTGAATTTAAGTGTGAACAGAGGAGGGTTTAGAAAAGTAAGAGCAGGGGGAGAGAAAATAAGGACAGAGCAAGACGGGGGGGGGGGGGAGGGGGGAGCTCTTGGCTAAAATGCAAATGAACTCTCATTAACTTGAGGAAAAAAGGAGGTGGTTGGCCTGTTATATCACATATATAATAACTAACAGCCACACAACCCAAGCGCACTGGAACACACACACACACACACACCACACACACACACACACACACACACACACACACACACACACACCACACACACCACACACACACACACACACAGCCAGCACACACACACACACTTCTGATAAGGGAGACAGCTGACTAAATTTTCTGACTCACTACAGGCAAATAGAGTAGGTTGGGTTGGTGAGTATGGAAGCCTATCTACAGTATGCCCACTTTATTTTGGATAGGATGTTGTATACTGTCGCATCATTGACACCTGTAGCACATACCAGATGCGCCATACAAACAGAATAAGTAGTTAAAGAATCAGACATTATCTATGTTTTTGTTGTTGTAGGGTTGTCTGCTTCAAAATGTACACCCAGGATGTCCATAAGAAGCAATGAGTTTGACTCGTGTCCAAACCACATCTTCAAGGTAACTGTTTACTAAAGTGGAAGCAACAATACAAAACACACGTTTAAATTGGGTAAAAAAACCTATGCTGCTCTGTAGACACCCGTTTCTGTTCTTTCCTGATTAATGAAGTTGCGGATATGGCGTCGTTTATATGTCTGTGGAAGCATGCATCTTATTAGCGAAAAAAAAATGCAAGATAACATTTTAAATTCTTCAAATTATATTCTTTCATGTTTCTCAAGATATTTGTTAATGATCCCATGAAAACACAGAAACCAACAATATCTTGTTAACTTTACTACCCTGTATGTGGCACTCTGCCCCATAGTTATTATTTCAAAACACATTGCTGATTTCTTATTTGATCATTCAAATTAATTAGCTCATCATTTTAAGTGACTTGTCATTGTCACTGACCTAGTATTTCGTAAAATTTGACTCAAATCATTTTGACTCATCATGAGCATTTTTTATTTTTGTCCAATCCTTAAACGTGAATTGTCTGAGATCATTATAAACTTTAGTTAAAAAAGGGATGTGTAAAGGTCAACTGTAGATTGACTTAGAGTTAGAGCTGGGCAATATATTGATTAACATTGACATATGAAGCTAGATATTGTCTTAAATTTGGGATATTGTAATATCGTGATATGACATAAGTGTTGTCGTGTCCTGGTTTTAAAGGCTACATTACAGTAAAGGGCTGTCATTTTCTGAACTTACCAGACTGTTTTAGTTGTTCTGTCATTTGCCTTTTCCCGCTTAGTCATTGTATCCACATTACTGAGGATTATTTGTCTAAACTCTCCCTGTGTAAATGTTTTGTGAAAGAACCAAGAGTCAACCCAACAATACCACCACAATATTGTCATGGATGTATTTGGTCAAAAATATCGTAATATTTGATTTTATACAAATCGCCCAGCTCTACTTAGGGTTATCCATTAGTATTTAGAAATGGAGATTTGAATAAACTCTGAAAATGTTGGTTGGAAGACTACAGCAACATTAGCTCTTTGGTATTAAAAGACTCAACGTTTCGAAGCTTGAAGGGTTGAAGATAATATTTTGGTAATTCCTAACATCTATTTTTTCTCTTCTTTTTTCCAGTTTTCTTTTTTTTTATTGGCAGGAGTCTGGCTTCTCGGGCTAAGGCCAAACAGCAACGCTGACTTGGGTGCCTCATTTCGGTGCCACTAAAATGCCTGCACGTACGATGCTCCAATATGGACGTTACAGACAACTACTGGATTAAACACGGTTGAAATGCTGACAGCTAATGTTAAACGGTGTAAAGCTGTATTTCACTGTAGAGGATTCCAACACCGGGAAGTAACAGTCTGCTGCTGCCGTTATCAGAATAACAACACAGACGGGTTAACTTGAAACTGGTGGTGTAAGCCTAATGGTGCGTTCAAAGTTATTGTAAATTACCCTTAACCCATCTGGTGGTTGTTCTGGTTGTTTAACAGAAATTTACAGGTGAAATAGCCTATGTTGTTGTTATAATGTTATGGTTATGTATGTTTCTGTTTCCTGTTTTATTTTGGTATTCTGGTTTTCTGTCTTATCTTGTCTTGTCTTGATTTACTTCCTGTCTTTTTGTTTTCCCGCCTTTTGTGATTGTCTGCTCCACTCTGACTTGTTCTCAGCTTTTGTGTCAGCTGTCCTTTGGTAACCCTTGTTTACTTGTGTATTTAGTCTTTGTGTAATTTTTGTCTGTGTCAAGTCATTGTATTGTATTCTGTGAGAGTGTGTGTAGTCTACCCCGTTGGTCTCGGTGTTCCTGATAGTTTTGTTATTGCTGTTTTGGGATTCTGCCTGTTCCTGTTTTTCTATTTTGCTTGCTATCTTCAGAACTCCTTTCGTTGTAAGGATTTTCATTATTAAATATTCAACCTCAATCATGCCTGCTGTAACTGCACTTGAGTCCTACATTCTCTGAAACCTTGACATATATATAAGTTATTGTTATTACATAAATCATTCAATCATACCAATGAGTCGTTTAATTTTAACCATATGGCCTTAGCAATAAAAGCCGTTCTTAAATGTCAGGGACATTTTGTGCT
>NC_045753.1:14976914-14985844 GCF_008692095.1 Etheostoma spectabile
TTTTTTTTTACTTTTCAGTTAACTGTTCAGGCACCGGCATCGTTTTAAAAGTGTCACTTTAGCAATGTTATCAGATAAACCCCAAACGATACCCAAATCTAAGCAGGACAGCAAGAAAAAATGTAAGCCACCACCACTGAAAACAGTAAGGAGGAATAAGATGAAAATGTGTGAAGCGATGTGCAAATGTGTTGCTAGAAATATGTGTGTGATTGCTATTTACAAAATAAATATGAATCTTGGAGGCAGAGCGTGGCGACTATCTTTGTTCATTAATGAAGAGACAGGGGGAACAAAGGAGAGAGTGAGAGAACAAGGGAGGGGAAAAAGGGAGGGAGAAACCGCAGGTAGAAGGCATAAACACGGCCAATCACTCTCTCCATCTGCTTCTCCATCTGTGCTTCCTTTAATCCACTGAACCACCAGTTAGTGACCCCTCAATGCACACAGAACGGGATGAAGAAAGACATAGAGGAAAGGAAGACAGAACTCAGAGAACGAGAGAGAGAGAGGAGCGAGGGTGCATTGCTGCGATAAACATACACTGCAGATGTTTGTCCTCCGAAATAAAACATTTTCATATCACACCTTTCAGAAAGTGTGTGTGTGTGTGTGTGTGTGTGTGTGTGTGTGTGTTAGATTATAGTACAATCATCACTTGAGACGCGTCAGTAGTTGTGGCACAAACAACATTTCTTTTCTTCTCCTTGTCTGACTCCATCTCGCTTCTTTCAGGCAAGCCTGTATCAGTCCCTCTGCCAATCTTTCCTACTTTCCATTTCTCTCTCAGCCTGAATTTATACCTTTTCTCATAAATCTCTCTCTGTCAGAACATTCTATTCCCATCTCCCATTCCTCCTCACCTGCTGTCATATGGTTCTAGCCCAATGGTTCTACCCTCCTCTGTCACAGCTCCTGCGCCCTGCTTTCTGCACATTTCCTTCCATTGATTCCCACTCTCTACATACTGTACATATCAGTCCAATAGTCCTGTCGGCAGCTCTGCTTCCTTCCACCTCTTCTCTTTCATCCACTTTTAATATTCTCCTTTCCCTGCCACCATCTTATTACTGTCACTTTCACTCAGAAAAATTGTGCTTTTAAATAAAAGATACAGCCAATGACAGAAAAGCTGCACTATTCAGCAAGCTTGCTCATTTTCTCCTTGCTTTTATTTTGTATCTTTACCTATCTCTATACAACCTCATTACCTGTAATCCTCTTCATTTTTTCCAGGGTAAACTTACCTAAACTCAATCTGCAAGCTTTATAATTTGAACAGTTTAGCCACATTTTTATCTGTCATAAATCTTTATGATGGTACTTTCTAGCGCACATCGGAATAAGTACTATCAAAGTGATGTAATCTCATAGGATGGACCTTTTAAAGGGAAAAAGGCATAACCTAAAGGTATAATAAATAAAAGTTTTATCACCCAATATAAAATGATTGATGGGAATTATTTTTGACTTTTATACTTTCCACACCATACCATCTGTCTCCTGTCGCTCACTCTTTTTGGCATTACTCACTGTTCTCAAGCCAAAAAGCAAATGACAAAGCTGTCATTATGTCTGTATTTTGCATCATGACATATTCTAAATGTTTCACAAAATGTTGCTGTTTGGTGACTGTAATTAGCCAGCTTACTCATCACTTTGTGAAAATGTGACATTTATGTCAAATTACTACACAAGATGCCAAAGTGTTATTCTCTTTCTCTTCCTCTCCGCCCTTCCAACAGCTCATTCTCACCTCTCTCACAGGAGCGTCCCAGGTATCCCGTCCCAGAGCAGTCGCAGACGTAGCGATTCCAGCCCTCCCTGCAAATGCCATTGTGCTGGCAGGGGTTGGACAGGCACTGTTTGGGCGGTTCTCTCGAGCAGGAGGGCTTCACCCCCACCGCCCTCTGGGCCTCCGCCAGCCGCCGGATGTCTTTGCTCTGCCCGTCCACAAAAAGGTCTCTGATGCAGCCCACATAACCATAGTTCAACAGAGCCGTCCACACCTGAGGAAGAAGTCATCAGTGTTGAGAGTAGTTTTACACTAAGGAATTCAACCACATTTTGCTGTGTTTGTAGTTAAACTTAGGTCAAAATAAATTGTTTCAAGTAGCTTGTTCAAGGCACAGTTAAAAGCTAGACTGAATTTGAAAGTAAGGACATTTTGTCACACTTTCATCCTGATACCTTTTTGTTTATTTATTCCTTTCACAATTTGCTTAAGTCAGGTGCTGAAATTAATTTTTAAGATTACTTACTATTAAGTTAAAGTTTGTTATGTTTCATCCAAATTCAGGTCCAGACTGCAGTAACTTTAGAATTTCAAGCTTTTGTTTGCTTATCATGGTCTTCCTCAAACAGTTAAATGCCAAGGAAGAAAATGCTATGTTACTTACATTTCATCTCTTTCATATATTTATATTTCAGTGTAACTATTGTTAGTAACAAAAGTTAACAAAATATATATAGCCCCAAAATAAGGCAGCAACTAATGATTATTTTTGTGTTATCAATGAATCACCTAATCGTTCTGTCTATAAACATCAGAGAGTAATGAACATTATCAATCACCTTGAGCACAAGGTGACATCATCAAATTACATTTTTGCTAAATTATTAAGATAGTTGCCAAATCATTTTCAGTTGATTGATCGTTGATTGATCGATTAACCATTGCAGCTCCACAACTGAACAGTGCTATTTACGTTAATCGTCAATAACAATAAAGGAGCATGTAAAACCCTTTTATAAAAAAGAACAACCAACTAACAAAAATAAGAAAAAAAGGAAAGACAAATTGGACATCTAAATGACAGCAGAGGACAACATGGTTGAAAAAATCTCTAATCAAGATGATCTAATTCAATTCAATCGGAAAATTTGAAAATGTCTAATATGATGGTTACATACAGTAAATAAAACATATTTATTTACACTCACTCACTACTGAGTATATCTAGCTGCAATTAAGGATTTTTTATTATTGAATAATCTAGAGAATATTTCCTAGTTAGTTAGGACTATAAAAACATTGAAGTAAAAGAAAAGTGCAAGTCCACATTTTCTAGAGCCTAAAGTGACAACATGCCATACGTCAATAAAGAAGCTGGAACCACAAACTTGAAAAATGACCCAAACAATTTGTTTTTGGTTGATTGATTAATCAAATGTTGTATTGACAACCTTAGTATGTCTTTCTGAAGACACATAATGTCAGCACACACACCTCTGTGGGGAAGATGAGTCCAGCGCGGTCTTCGGGTAGTCCTCCGAGGTACAAAGTCTCATCCAGGTCCAGGATCTCACTGTCTCCTGGAGCTGTGTACGCTGTTCTCACACTGTTCACCGAGATGGTTCCTGGATTCACAGCGAGACATCAAAAAAACTTCAGTAATCATCATGACCTTAAATGTGATCATCTTCATCCCATTCATCATCACCACCACCACCATTATGACTACCATCATAATCTTTATTATCATCATTCCCCCCGTCTTTGTACTGCTCCTTTATCATCATCACTGCTCATTACTTCTGTAATCAAAAGCAATGGAAATACAAACTACAAAGGCCATTGTCATCGGTTAGCACTCCATGCTGGTTGAAATGTGCTATGCCAACACTGTGCAACCAATAAATCATTAATACATGTATTTTTAGACATTAGTGCAGTTACAGTACAGTACAGTACAGTAAAGTGAACCAGATCCACAATAAGAAGACTGGCAGCCTCTACTACAGTTATGAAAACTATAACTATATTAGGATGAAAAACATTTAAAGAGCTGGTACTGTTTATACAGTTTCAGTAGCTTAGTTGATGTGTTCAAAGGACTGAGATAAAATACACATAAGAAGAGACAACAAAAAACAATGGGTGAGTATGTTTTATGCATTAACCCACAGGAAGCATGGGCTTAATTGCAAATGTGGCCTAAACTTTAAACAAATTTAACAGCACTACCAGTAGCATGAGAAAGAGGCTACCAATTGTTTTAATTCCAGTCTCAGTGTTATGGTAATTATACCAACACATTACAGTACATTTGACAGTGCTACTCTATATTGATTCAGTTCAAACTGGTCTACACAGCACCTTTACAACCCACTTTGAATTAAATACAGGCAGCAGACGGATGGTCTTGCTAGGCTGGGGCTTACTATAAAATGTTAAAGTATGATCTAGGTCCACGTCTTCTTACCACCTCTGTGGTCATGGTTAGCATCAGAGTTGAGAGAGCTGTGAGTGTACCTGAGCGGCCGTCCCTCTGGAAGTCCACATGATACCATTCTCCATCGTTGACCTTTCTGTCGATAGCCTTGGTCTTGGTGGTTCCTGAGCCCATGTCCAGCAGCAAGTAAAGGTGCCCATCCAGCATCTCAATGGCAAAGAAATCCACCTGAATATCAAGAAGACACACAGTATTAGTGTTCTGAATAAAAAGGGACATTGAAGGCTAGCAATAAAAATGTGAATTATAGCTGAGTTACAATGAGGTCAATAAGGCTCTGTGTACTGACATTCTATTTTAGTGGAGACTAGTATGCATTTACATTTTAAAAAATGTGTAGGGAATGGGGATTTCTATTTGAGATTGTTTAGAATGAGATCCAGCCCATTTTCAAATTTCAGAGACAATCAGGAATTCAGTTGTTTATTTGAGAGGATGATTAAAGGCATACTTTTGGACAGACATTTTGGATTTACAGTGAAATCACATCTAGTACATCTTTCAATACATTCAACAATAGTAAAAAAAATTGCTATTACATCTTGTGCAGATATTTTTGGTTTGGACAATGTCTCCTAATGACGTTTATGACCCCTTAACTTTTCACCACCAATATCAAAACTTGCTAAACATCAGCATTTAGCTCAAAGCACTACAATGTCTAAATCCAGCTGGTAGACTGTTAGTCTTGCTTCTTTTCATTTTAAGCTGCCCTATGTGTTTAAAACATTATTTTTTTCACCTTGAGTGTAGGAGGCGTGCGTGGGTCCTTGCGTTGTTGCTGTCTGGGTTTGCCATGACTGAAAAGCATCAACCCGTTTGGCTCTGTGGTCCTGAAGTCGAATGAGATTGATCCAGCCTTCTTCGCTGACCATTTGCTTAGTGCCACGAAAGACTCTGGGGTGTCAAAAGTCACGGGGTCCAGGGTGGCCACACTCTCGCACTTAAAAGACACTACCCCACTCACCTGGGGAAGGTAGAAGAAAATTAAATGTTTAGGGATTCTTCATTTAGAAAATGGGTTGTCAAGTTGATTTTCAGTGAACATCAAGACCAAAAATAGTCCCTTTGTAGTCAAGGATTGAAGTAAAGCTAGTTGCTCTCAGCTGTGGCCACCTCTCAAAAGTATAATACCCTTTACCTATAATTCCTACAGTATATGTTTCACAGGGCATGATAGGAGGTTGTGATATTCTTTTTATCTATGTGTTCTGTGTATAAGAGAATAATGTGTCTGGTTCATGTTATGCGTGATGTTGAAAGTATACCTTCATCTTTGGGTCTCCCTGTTTAGCCAGTCTAGACAGCTCCAACCGTACATCATTGTTCTTGTACACCACCTTCAGGGGACGGGGTTGAAGGGAAAAGAATGACACATTAATTCACCTTTGGAATAAATAAAAATAAACCTATTTCTTCTTCTTCTGGTCAAAAGAAGCGCACTATATCAATATTGTTGCACAGAATTGCATTTTTCTTTGTGTAAACTTATTGTACAATAAGTAAGCAAAAAGAATAAGACACTCTTTGATTAACCTTTTCAGAAGTCAAAAAAAGGAGAGACTACTGAAAAGATAAAGAGGGAGCAAGACACCAGACATCCATTAATCTTTCAACTCAGGAAACACATTTTTATTCAAGTTTCTAGTATTTTTATATAAAAGTGACAACCTTAAGAGCAGTAAGCCACTCCAGCCTCATCTTTTGATAACTCTTATTTGTCCCTGCCACTTGCAGGTTTGCTTTTACTCTTTCTCTCTTCTTTGCTTTTGTTTCTCTCTTTCCTTTCCCTGACACAGTACGCTCTCTGACTGAGCAGCATGAGTGTAAGGAGTGTGCTTGTGCTGAGCATTTTGATGTCCAGAGAGACGGGCACACACAGGCTCTGCTTTATTAATCCAGACCTCTTTCTATGACCTGTGAGCAACTCGACAACATCACAAAATTTCCCTTCTGCACTGGCTTTTCACCTCTGTTTTCAATTTATTTGTATGTCGATGCTTTTGTGTCTGTGTGTAGGCCAATAATAATAATTAGGGTAATATAAGTGTGCAAAATGGTGTAAGAGTGTAGTGTGCGTGTGTGTGTGTGTGTGTGTGTGTGTGTGTGTGTGTGTGTGTAGGAGTGTGCTTGCACTGCATCAAATACACAAAATTGTTACAGCTGTGATCGTTCATGCGCGTGATTCACTGCATACATCTTAATTTGCTCACATGGATTATCATATGATCGTATTAAATATGTAAATGTGCCAGTGGAGGGTTCACGTTGACAGCGACAGCCTCGTTTAAACGCCATCAGTCTTAATGAAGTAACACAGAGCGTATTCACCACTGATACAGATAGCTCTCTGTTTGGCACATCATCTGTCGGCTTGTTTGGTTGTTTGTTTATGCCTCTGTGTGAGCCTGTGTGAATGAAAGGGAGACTCAGACAGGGTGGGTATAAAATGAGTGTGAGGATGTATTTGGGAGTTTTGTTGTGTCAGGTGCTGTTTATGCATATGTATGTTTATTTTTGCTTGATTAATTTAGTCTGTGTGTGTGCTTTAGTGGAAATTTTTGTGCATTACTGCTCATGTATGCGCATGGACATATCTGTGTATTTACTGTATGCATGCTGTGATTGTGAGTTTTTTTTGTTGCAGTGTTGTGGCCCATTTCAAGCACAGCGGATGGATGGAGCGTCTCTGTGGCGTAGCTAATTAGCATGTTAGTGCTTAGTGCTGTGTCTACTCCCTCAACGACACTCATCACTGATTCTCTCTGATGCTGGGGAGGGTCTGTGGGTGTGTGTGTCTGGGACTGTTTGTGTGAGTCTGCCAACTGGAAGCATTTGTGTGTGTGTGTGTGTGTGTGTGTGTGTGTGTGTGCATGTGTGTGTGTGAGACAGAAAGGTTAGAAGGAAGAGACAAAGTAAGAAATAGCAAGAAAAAGAAGAAGATTGGTATTTCTTAAAACCTGAGAGAAATCTGTGCAATAAGAGTGTATGAACTTGGCAATAATTGAATATTTGTATTCATCGTCTTTCAGTGGAATCATATTGTGAAAAAATGATTACGTCAAGATTATATTATAGCTCATTCAGTCTGAAATAACTTAATAATACTACAAATTGTAGTTAAAAGTCTGATATAAAGCAGTTTTACTATTCTATATGGGATATTGAAAACATTTGCCTTATTGCAATATATGTCAATACTGCATAAATAATTGTGTTGTTATCGCGCTATTTTTTTTAACCATACTGCCTCCCATTTTACAAGTATGTCAAACATGTTATTCACACATATGTGTGAATTTTTCATATATCCCACCTCTTTGAGACAGCCCATGAAGTTATTGCTGACTGGAGAACCGGGCAGGTCAGCAGTGCTGGGGCTCCCTCCCACGTAGAAGAAGTCGTCAGAGCCCAGCATGGTATAGTCCTCTTGGGTGTAGCCTGTGGTGGTCAGGATGCCGTCCACAGAGATGGTCACCTACATAACAAAGCACAGGGAAAGGACACGCTATATACTCACACCAAAGGCAGCGCTAAGCGCTAGCTAGGCGCTGACCAGCCAAATTAGCCCCCGTTACTCTGGTAACGTGTATGCATTGTGGTGGGGAGAAGGCCTAATTGGTTTAGGGAATTGGCTAGTTGTACTGTTGGGACTTTGTTTTGGTGTGGATCAGTGCTAACTGTGTGGTGTAATTGAGTTGTGCTACCTCTCGTCTTTGCTGGTATTACTGACATTACAAAAATATGTTTCTATACTCTGCTAAATGTCAATCCCTCTGCCAACAGTTAGTAATACAATCTGCAGCCCCATTTACCACTTGCACTCTAGCTAGAATCAGACTATGTGGTCTGCCTGCTTCTGCCTGTCTAAGTCTACTGCACAGAATGACAACTAGGTCCTGTGTGTGACTCATAGGTTCACTGATACCCAAAGCTTCAGTGCCACCACCAGTGGATTGCAACTTCCAAACCAGTCGGTCATTCTGTCAGTGCTTTGTAGTGACTTTACAAAACAAACTTAACAAACACAAATTTTGCAGCAATAAATGGCTAGCTGCGTCTTGTCCTCTAACTCAACCTTTACATTGCATTTTTTCTTTCTGTCTCTGCCACAGACTCTAATCTGCTTTATCTTTTAAGTAGAATATACAGATTTACTTTTGAATTTACTAACAACAACTCTCTCGAATGCTCCACCTACAGTAAAGTAAACCTGACACTGGTGTTCTTATTCTTTAACTAGCCTATTCTGCTGTATAATAACCTGTATGGGGCTTTTAGCTTGCATTGGTTCCTAACCCTATCACAGATAAGTTACAGTTAGTGGTATGGTATCATGGTATATTACTGACCATGTTCAGCTGCCCATAAAGGTTGTGAGCTCTTTACTTTCTCACTATAGTTAGTTTCCTGTCACTGATGGTGCTTATCATTGCTGGGCAAACTTGCCCAGCCAGGCAGGTGTTAGTATTGTCTCCACAGGCTTCTTCGTGCTTTGTTAGTAATATTTACTTGTTAGTAGTTGTTAGTTGTTGCATTGCTGGCAGCCACAGTAGTGCTACTTGTGTCAGGCCAAGCTGTGTTGGGTTACTGACGTTAGGGTAATGATTTCAATGCTGTTAGTAGTTGTGATGATGTTATGTTGTGTTTTTAGGGTGAGTTGTGATGATGGTGTTAGTTAGTTAGTTTGTGGTC
>NC_045753.1:14985854-14992438 GCF_008692095.1 Etheostoma spectabile
GGGGTTTAGTTAGATCAGCGAGATATGACACATGGACAAACATACACATTGATGTATACGCACGCACAGGTGTTAGATGGTTTACAGCTCATTCCACACGTACACATACGCACATAAATATATAAACATGCAGCCTGTTCCTCTCTTTGCATGCATCCACTGGCAAAGAGGACACAGTAGATAAAAAACTGAGGACAGGATTAATCAGAGGCACCATGGAGAACATGCAGTGGCAGTGTGGAGGACGAAAAATCGAAAAAAGAAAAAGAAAAAGAAAGGGGGGGAGGGACCTCTCTATCCATTTTACGGAACAATCAGAGAGGGGAAGGGTTTCTGAGTCACGCCATGCAGGAAAGGGGGGGTGGGGGGCTCGCCATTTGCGTGCAGGTGAGGGATGAGCCAATCAGTACACGCCTACATGTCAGTCACAAAGTGATGGGGTGACAAAAACGGTAGAGAAAGGATTTAAAGAAAAAAAAGTGGTTGGCAAGGAGGGGGTACGGGGGCTTTTTAAGCGTAAAAGGTTACCAACCGCATTTATCCTTTTATTGGTTTAGTTTTGAAGTCTATAGTTCAAAAGCAATAGACACGGGGCAAACCCAAACTAAGAAACAATTAGAATGATATCTACCGAACAATGGAGTTTGTTTACCATAGCGTGTCCAATGCCTGAGTGCTTTGTAGGAGAAGGGGGAGAAAGGAAAGCAAAAAACTGTGAACAGAACAACTTCTGGAACAAAAAAAGGAAAGCTAGAAGGCCTCTGGTGAGGTAAGTAGGTTGGTTGGAGTGGTTTCACTAGGAGAAGGGCACAGGTTAGGTTAGTAGAATGAATCATTCCATGGATGGTGGTTAGTTTCACTAGCAGGTTAGTAAAGTTAGTAGTCAAGTTAGTAGTACAGACAGGCAAACGGTAGAGGCAGGGCACAGGTGGGTTAAAAGCACCTGAGTGCTAGTGATCCTCAATGTTCTCTAGCTCACTCTCTCTTTCATTTGATCACTCACTCACTTGCTCGCACGCACACACACACACACACACACACGCACACACGCCCGCACGCACTCACGTGCACACACCCACACCCACACGCACACACACACGCACACGCACACACACACACACACACACACACACACACAATTGAAAAATGACTCACCTAGAGCCGAAAGCAGTGCTGGTCTGGTGGTTAACCCACTGTAAACTAAGACCAAAACCTCAGGTATTTTCTTCCTACCACAGCATCACTGCAGATGGCCAACACACCACTGACCGTAGTTTCTACATTGATTAGTTTCTTGCTGCGGACTAAAAGTCTTTTCAGCTGCCCACCGAAACGTCTGCAGCAGTCACTGTGATTCATCAAAGTCAATTACACACTGAAATTATTTACCAGGTAATTGCAATTAACATTGTAACTAACGATCATTTTAACTAATCTGTCAATTACTTCTCAAATAAACTAATCATTTAGCTTATAAAATGTCAGGAAATAGTCAAAAATGATCATCACAGTTTGCCAGAGCTCACGGTGACGCATTCAAAATTCTTGTTTGGTCCAACAAACAGCCCAAAACCCAAAGATATTCCATTTACAATTATATAAAACAAAAAAACAGTAAATCCTCAAAATGTACTGTTGAAACAAACAAATGTCTAGCATTTTTGCTTGATAAAAGTTTATAAAAATGATCAAAATTGTTGTTTTATCTCTAACTGATATCCAAGCATGTTCACATCCATTCATTTATCTATCACTTGCCATCCTATTATATCATATCATACCCTATCATATCCAAACCTTCAAGTCTTTCTTCCTCAAGGCATATCAAACTTGTAACTAATTTTACATCTCCTCTCCTGTTTGCTTGGCCGCTCCTCCACCTCCTGTTGTCTGGTTACCTGTCTCAGGTTGCGGGTGACCTTCACGTCGTGCCAGGCGTTGTCGTTGAACTTGCCATTGACAGGCTCCACCAAGGCCTCGAAGGCCCCAGAGCCAAGGTTGATGACAAGTGACACAGCTCCATTCTTCAGTGCCAGGTTGACGTAGTCGGCTGACTTGCCAGTGTGCAGCATCAGGCCGTTGCGCTGCAGCGTCTTGAAGGAGAGCGTGATTTCATCGCTACTAGACTGGATGGGGTTGGGCGACAAGTCGTAGCAGAAGTACTCAGAGCCCTTGAAGGTGGCAACATACTCCTCGCGAGCTGAGATAGAAAGGGAGAGTTGGAAGAGGAAGGAGGAGGAGCAAACAGAGAGGAAGAACAAAGACGTGTGGAGCCATTACACTCTTGTTGAACATTTTCATAATGATTACTACAATATCCAAGCTACATGGCTTCTTCCCACACTGTTCACAATATGCTCAAAGATGATAAAATGGTGGGTGTTCATCAGAGCCAGCTGAGTAAAACAAAGCTCTGCTGGGCCTGGTTAAATTTGATTCGGATGTGGAGTACAAAACATATTGTTCAAGATGCTCACAATGTTGTTATTGTCAAGCAAAGCCTCACTGATGCCAGCACTTGGAAGAAACACTTCCTTCCATACCTCTAATCGTACATGGAGTGGTGTGTAAACAAGCTTTGATCGCTCATGTGGGTTGGAGATTAAACCGTGTGGATGAAAGAGAGACAGTCGTGAGTCTGTAGCATTCCATACTCGTTATGAAACCTGCCATCCTCCCTTTTGAGAGAACAGCTGTGCTGGCATTCTGTAGTGATGTGGTCTTGTTTGACAACATGGCTCATTTCGTGATGTTCATCAAAAGCCAGAATGTGTGTGCCTGCATGTGCATGTGTAGCAGCAGTAGAGGTTAAAAAAGGTTTTGAAAAGGATGGAGAACGGCAACCTGTAAGCATTGTGGCAGCCAAAGCAGGCAGAATCGGCCAATTAGAATTCAGAAGAACAAGCAGACAGCCAATGGCAACTTACCTTGCACACCCTTCATGACCCCCAAGGACACAAGAACAAGGTTTTGCAATCCATCATCCTTAGGCTTAAACTCTCTTATCTACTCTCTGACACCTACTCACACACATAGCACAGTCATAAACGCAAGCCAGCAGAGGAACAAATATGCACACCTACACACAAATCTGCGAAAAAATGATCATACTATTGTGTCAAGCCCCAAAGCAGGGGCGTCATTATCTTTCTCCTTCACACCCGTCCCCTCAAAGCATCACCCTTCCTCCGCATCTGCTTTAGCATTCTCCTTACCACCGTCCCTATGTCGCTCACACTTCCCTATAAGTTTCACGCCACCTTTCCGCACATCTCCTTGACCTCTTTTTCTCTTCTTTGTTGAGCCTCTGGCATAACCACCAACTTGTAGTTCACAATAATGAGGAGAACAGAGAAGAATTTAAAGCACACACTAGGTCAGGCTGGAGCAAGACAGACACTTGGTGAGGAACCGTTGGAAAGGAGGGGGGATTGCCACATAATGAAAAGACTGAAGTGTAATAGGTTATCAAGGTAGTGAGAGGCAGAGAGAAGAGTGTTGAAATGGAATTGGCCACACTTGAGTGAATATAATATGGAGAGAATGACAAGGAAAAAGTGACAATATATCACAATTCAAAGAGCAATTGTGGCAAATTGTCTTTTTTTGCTTCTGTTGCATGAAAAAAAGTGTGAATGCCAACATACAAGTAAAGGCCCTGACAAACCAAGCATACGGCCAAGAACTTGTTGCGATGAAGGCCAGGTGTAGCGTTGCCTCACGTTGCCCCATGCGGGCTCTTGTCGCCTTTGTCTTAGCCAAAAGATTGTACAGGAACACACAAAGACTACAGCCTCTGGCCAACTACCTTGGAAGTTCTACACCTGCATGAGAGAAAATAACTCTCTATGCCAGCCGGTGATGGTAATCTATTCATCATTCAAAAAGGAAAACCGGATACAAACATTGCTATGACACCCACAACAAAACACCCTATCCCTAATCAGCAGCGGCAGCACAGAGCAAAGGTCCCTCTGCTTCACTTCCTGCTAGAAAACAGCGGAGACCGGGAGATGGCTAACCAGACCGTCCATCTCTCGGGCCATTATCCTTTCTCTCTGCATGTCTCCCTGCCGTGGGAGTGCAGCTAGTTAGTTAACGTTAGCTTGCTAATTTCACCCAAGATGCCTTCATACTACAATGGTCACAGAAAATGAGCCGCACAAAGTTGTCACTCATCTGGCAATAGCAATCTGCCATCCAACAATGTGACAAGAACATGTGAATGAAACATTAAGGGCCCTATTTTAACAATTTGAGCGCAAGCCGTGAAGAGCATGGCGCAAGTGCGTTTAGGGCGTGTCCAAATCCACTTTTGCTAGTTTGATGGCCGACAAAAGGGTCTGTGCGGCAGACGCATGGTTCAAAAGGGTTGTACTTAGTGTCTTCATTAATTAATCTGTGTGTTTTGGGCGTAACATGCAACAAACCAATCAGAGTGTCATCTCCCATTCCTTGTAAAAGCCAAGCGTATTTGTGCCTTGGCGCACTGCTGTTATGATGGCAGATTTGCACAGTCATATTTCTTTTGTAATCTTTTGCATTTTTGTGTGCTTCTGCGCTTCCCTGTGTGTGTGTAACAAGCATATTGCGCATTTAGGTGCATTTTACTAATTTACTGTAAAAATAACTAAACTAATAAACGCTATTGACTTTAGACCAAGTTTTTGTTGGTCAATGGCGCAATCACTTCCTGCTGCCTCAAGACAGCAATACGCTAAGAATTCACCTCAACACACCTCCCTGTAAGACCAGCATGCCCATGGACGCCGGATGGGCGCAGGTGCATTTGCTATTTAAACAAAGTGGGCGCTGGACAATCTTAAAATATCAAAGACAAATTTTACTAAGTAAGTGGCTGGCTAGTTAGCTAGCTTGCTTGCCAGGGGGCTTATTTGTCAGTCAAGCACCAACCATGAAGCAGAGAGAGACAGAGAGGAAGAGTGGTATACGCTCTTTATATTAAGTTTTACAGTGTGGGACATTGAATTTCATTTTTTGCCAGTTTTGACAGCTCTATGTGTATTATATTGATCAGATGAGATAAGGATGAAAAATCACACTACTGTTTTTCTTCTTGGGTACTAAAGGCAGACGAAAGCTGATGCATGGCAACTGTGCGGGACACACCGCAAAAACTAGAGTGACGGTTGCTTTAAGAAACAACAAGTTGTACGCCAGCATGCATGTGAGTTCCCCCTAGTGTTATTCCTTCCCTCCCATCATGTTAATAAGGAGGGTGTTTGTGTGTGTGCATGACTCAAAAAGAGAAAGAAGTATGTGCAACTTGTGTTCAAGTCTGTCAATGTGTGCGGAAAGTATAGGCTTTTTATGTGTGCATGAAATGTGCAGGGGTGTGGGTGGGTGCTGGTCTCTGTAAATATTGGTGTATTGCTGTCAGAAAAGCTATTACCAACTCAGGGCCTCGGGCTAGTCTTTACTGAGAAGAGCGAGAGCGAGGAGGAGGAGGGAGACACACACAAGAAACACAATCACATACACACACAGAAAAAGAACAGCCACAAATGCTAAAACAATCACACAATCACACACAAGCAGGCATGTAGACAAATGTAGATGAGGTGGCGGAGTAAGGGGGGCGGGCAGCCAAGTTGTTCACAATGAGAACACACGCAACCGTCCAGCAGCATTCTAGCGGTAATTTACAGAGGTGCCATTAGGTTTCACCGTTGTGCTCCGCCATTCTGTTGCTAATTTACAGACATGTCATTAGTCCAGACAGGAGCACATAAAGCATCTGCATCGATCTGGAAGCTCTGGCTCGCAACAACAACGACTGAACGCGCACACAAATCAGGCAGGAAAATGCATATTGGATGACACAATCACAATGAAGAACATGTGTCGAGAATGCAATCAGTGACCACAAACACACACGCACGCAGAAACGCGCACACTCTCAAGTGGTCAGGTTGGAGTGGATCTGTAGCTCAGATTAATGGAGTGAGTCAGTATTAGCTCAGAGTAAACAGTGAGACAGACACTGACATACACACCACATGTCACACTTCATCCTGTGGAGAGCACTGTCGATCAAAGCAGACGAACAGGAGGATGAAGATACAGAATGCAGAGACAGGAAGGAGAAAAGAAAAAGGAAAGCAGAGGAAAATAATGGAAATCTCTCACGCTAAGCTGAAATGTTTGATTTCCTTTGGAGACTGGTGAGTTGAGCCAGTCCAGTATATCGGCGGGCCGATATTATTGACCGATTTGAGGCATTTTCCGAACTATTGGTATCGGCATTTATAATGGACGATAAATTAATATTTAAAAAATAAAATAAACGGACTAAACACCCTTCAACCATGTTAGGAGTGTTGGCGTTGCATAGTTTGTCCACCAGAGGGCGCTCTACCCTGTTGGCAAATCTTAGATTTTGTTTGGTTTTTGTGTTTTTGCTCAAAGGACTTTAAGTTTCATATCTTAAGTTTCTATTTTTATACATTTTATTTATTAGAACGTTAATGTATTTAGATGTTCCTCTGTTCTCATTTGAAACAAACAAGATTATTTTTTAAATTGAATTATCATATTATTTTAGTGAGGACTCATAAATAACT
>NC_045753.1:14992448-14999570 GCF_008692095.1 Etheostoma spectabile
ACTAATGTTAGGGAAATCTGTTTATGTTTTGTTACGCGTTACTGGAATTTATTTTGCAAATATCGGATTTTTTAATCACCAAATATTTGTATCGACCTTAAAAATCCTTCATCGATCTGGCTATATTTTTGCGCACTATGACTCTTATAATTTTCTATCTCTTTTTTTTTTAATGAATGGGTTTGATGTGTGGTTGTATGTAAAATCTGACTCTAAATGTTTTTTAATTGTGCTCATTGCAAAAGAGACCCCGATCTTATGACACTACGTGGATAAATAAAGCTCGTAAGTAAAAAAGAGAGAAAAAAGGAATCTCTCAAGCTAGGTTATTTCATTTCCTGTAGAGATTTAAAACTTTATTATCAGCTCTTTAGCAGCTTAGTCCTTGTTGTTGTTTCCTGATTATTTCTGATCTTTGGTTGTCTGACTTTGTACTTATTTAGCTGTGACAAATGTTTTTACAGGCTGGTTGTGTGGTTGAATGTGAGGTTTGACAGTAATTGATTTTATTTGTTCTCAAGTCTATGTATGTAAATGAGATTACCTGAATAAGTGAAGGAAAGAAAAACCTTGAAAACAACCTCCAAAATATTAGTGGTTGTGTGGTAGTAATTTACAACAAACTTACAAATCTATTGATTGTAACTAACTTCTCAAGTAAAAAACACCAATATTTCTTGCCTCCAGCTAATACAATGAGGATTTATTTCCTTTATTTGTTTTATACAATTGTAAATTGAAAATCTAAGGATTTAGGACCATTGTTGTTGGACAAAACAAGACAATTGTTATTATATATGATGTATGTAAATAATAAATATGTAATTTAGGGGTTCTGGGAAAATCTGATGGTCATCTTTTTCACTTTTTTTTACATTTTAAAGCCTCAACAATTACTCGAGCAATTGAAAAAATGATGGACTGTTAAAAGGATACTGAATAACCTTTAGTTGCAGCCTTATCTGAAAATGTTTTTCTTTTTCTCAGCACCCCCTTGAACAACAGATATCGATCTCACTGAGACTATCTGATTAAATCAAGTTACTAAAGAAAAGGAAAGGAAAGGAACAAGGAGAAGAGAGACAGAAGAAAGAAAAGGAAAATGTGCAAGGAACTACTGAAGAAATGATTAATTATGGAGGCTACAGTGGAAACAGGCAAGGATAGATGGAGGATGATTGGCATTAGACTTTGAAGGCTATGATTACACTACTACTCTAATATATAAAGCAGCCTGTGGGGAGACGAGAGGTAGAGAGAGAGAGAGAGAGAGAGAGAGAGAGAGAGAGAGAGAGAGGAAGGAGAGAGAGAGAGAGAGAATAACTGATCTGATGGTTGCTGCTATTGGGACCAGCTGCAACTGTACCGCCCCTCCAACGATCAAACACACAACATCACTTGGATTTCTGTGTGTTTGTGTGCATATGGTGAGTGTCAGCGTGTGTGTGTGTGTGTGTGTGTGTCTCTCATCTGGCTTTGTCTCTTCTCATGGGTTTCCTTCTAAACATTTCACACACTAAGTTGTAATTTCCATGGTAACCCTGTGTTACAGCAAATATGAATGTGTTTGTGCATGTCATGTGTGTTTCAGTGTGTGTGTGTGTGTGTGTGTGTGTGTGTGTGTGTGTGTGTGTGTGTGTGTGTGTTTGAGAGAGAGAGAGAGGAGGAAGAGGAAGAGAGATGGAGAAGGAGGGCAAGAGTGAAAGAGAGAAAGAGTGATTGAGTGAACAGTACATTATCATGGACAGCTGTACTGAATCAAAATGGCGGATGGAGGCTGGGAGCACATCAGGGGAGCCTACATTATACAGCACCTGATAGAGGGAGCATGGTGGAAAATATGCTGGGTATAGGGAAAAAGGGAAAGATGCATAGGGGTATTTGAAAGAAGGAATAAAAAGGGGAGAGACAGATAAACTCATTGAGATGGGCAACACAAAATGGAAGAGAAAGAGATAGAGGAGTAGAAAGAGAGACAAGGAAAGGGAGTGGCAGAGAGTGAGGGATGCATGACTAGAGAGAACGAAACAGAAAAAATGCTGGTGTATCTAAATCCTAGTGTAGCAAGCCTCAATCATGGCAGCCCTGTCATTCTGGAGATAGCACACTGCAATTCCCCTGCACCTCGTTTTTAGCCCACCATGCAGTTCTGTATAGCTCTCTCAGACTGTCCACATACGCAAATGACACCCACACACACACACACACACACACACACACACACACACACACACACACAACACACACACACACACACACACACACACACACACACACACACACACACACACACACACACACACACACCATAAACTCAAACATCCTACATAAAAGCATCCCTCCTTAATAACAGACAGGTGGATTAACTACGCACTCATACAGTATACAGATAGATGACCAGTGTAGGAAATGTATGTAAATGTATGCTAACATATGCATAGTCTCTATATTAAGTTAAAGTGTAAAAAATCTATACGACCAAGTTCACTAAAAGCTACGACTGCCGTTTCCATTTCTATTCAGTAATATACAGCATCTGGCTTTGAAACCGATTGGGCTATCACATCGCAGCCAAGGGAGCAATACTGTAGAGGAGGATATTACTGTCAGGACACAAGTGACAGATTGGCAGTCTGCAACGTTAAACTCTTATTCCTTGTTTTGTTGTTAAATTGAAGGCATTCATTTCCAACATGAGATATACAGTTTAAAAAAAACACAGTGTTGACAAGTATTTTCATAATCTATTAATCTGCACGATTTTGTTCTTGGTTAATTGATTCATTGTTTTGTCTTTTAAACAGCAACCAGTGTCTTTACTTGAAAAATGAAAAACTATTTATGGATTATCAAGGTAGTAGTTCAGTTTATGCTTCAACTAAAATACAGTATAATCAACATAAAATAGGGAAAAATGTCAGTAGCATGGTTGGGGAGTCCAATGTGATGTCTTCAAAACCCAAATATATTAAATTTACAGTGTAGAAAAATAGTCAGAAAGAGTATTTTTGCTTGGTACATACAACATTAATTAAAGTTAAAATTGTTTTTTAACAGACATGGTCTTTTTCAAGTAAATTTCCCAGAGGCACAAACAGATCATAACTTAATAATGTTGTTAATCCCTTCAAATTTCGTTTTTAAGAAAAAACAATGAGCAGCACACTTCCTGTCACTATGTTCAATCTTATATTTCTTGTCCCTTTTTGTTTCTTTTATCTGTGCTCATCTTTCTTTCTCTCTCTCTGTCTGTAGCTTGAATTTGGCCTTCTCTCTGGTACCCAGGGAAACCAGTTTGTTTCCATGACAATGTCTGCAGGCAGAACAGTGTATTTAAGCTGGATAAGATCAGAGTCTGTTTCATCCGTGTTAGACACACACACACACACACACACACACACACAGAAGTACATATACATACAAGCACACGTACATACGTGTAGAGAGCTCAAAAGCACACAGCCTGAGAAAATGTACATATGTGCATACAGGCAGTTAAATATACCCACACAGATCAGATTTGCATGCATACATGTACACACACACCCAACACACACACACACACACACACACACACACACACACACACACACACACACACACCGACGTGTCACACTAACAAACACATACCTAATGAAACCCGTTACAGCAGGTTGTTAACAAATAACAAGAGCATAAAGACCTCTTTTCATAAAGGTAATGTAATGAGTTTTTAATGAATGCTGTGGCTATTTCAGTTGTCGTAGTTATTTCAGACAAGCACCATAAGTAAATGAGTGTTTGTGTCTGTGTGTTTATGCATGCAACGCCTGTGAGTGTGTGTGTATTCTTGTTCATGTGTTTGTTCTTGTTTTGGCAAACAGCAAAGAAATGAACTTCAAATGCCAGATGAGGTACTGGAGTGAATCACCAATTGGGCCGCTACCCTCCGCATCCATGCAGACACAATGGAAATAGCTAGAACAGGTAGGAGACAATTGGAGCGCCGACTTGCCTGTTTCTTTCTCTTTCTTTCTAAAAAGGGAGTGTACGTGTGTGAATGTGTGTGAGTATGAGATATCTGCATCACTGATGAATACCATGCTGATGCGAGACTGTGTCAAGTCGGGGAGCTCAAGGAGAGATGCAGCTTCCCTGCTGAGAAACGCTGCAGTCTTATCTCCCTTCCTGTCTCCGACCTTCTCTTTCCACCTCTCTTTTCTCACTTTCTAAATGCGCTCCTATCTTTCCTCACCATCACTTTTCTACACTCCTTTACCCTTTCCTGCCCACCCCTTCTCCCGCCCTCCCTCTGCTCTATCTTTTCCCTTCATCCTCTGTAAATGGGGAATCCGTTTGAAGTCTTTATTTTAAGGGGATTACAGGGTGCATCACCTTTGCGTGTTGCCTATTAGCTTTGTATTGAATCTGCGAATGTGTAAATGTGTACTTGCTAAGAAGATGGTAATTGCATACAATTAATAGTAAATATATACATTTACTAGTGGGATTGCTTCACATTTCCCGTGGTGAGTTCTGTAGCACATCTCCCTGATAAAGTGGGGGTAGAGCTCTGTATGCTTTGCTGTGACTTTCATTACAAGAGCTGCATGGGTGTTAAGCATTAATGAGTGTTGTAGTACAGAACTGTAATGGGTGTTAGTAGCGGAGAGTAGAGGCAGAATTAGTCCCATTAGGGGAAAGGCTACATCTAAAAAAATTGTGCATTTTACAACTTTGTTGCAATTGCATTGTCAATGCTGGTGGCCAGAGGCGGCACATCTTTGTTTCAATAGTTTTTCTTTATTCACAGCTTAAGATGTGGCCATCAGGAGCCAAATTCATGCTAGTCAGTCGGGCAGGCAGCCAATCACAAGACACTTGCTTCTTAATACCTAACTTCTTGACACTCTCACCTCGGGTTGAGTGCTGCACACTTGCCCGTCTTGCTAAATGATGTAAACATTACAGCTACAGTGGCTAATGTGTGTCTGACAAATATCTTTCATTGACAAATATACCGTATATTACAGTATTTTCTTTAATGCTTAGATAATTTTGCATAATTCACTAGCAGGTGTAGAATTATGGCAAATGCAAACAAAATAATTTGTTATTTACTGGAGACCAAAAAAACTATTTTATCACAATTATATTAGAGCGGCAATGAATGATTGAATAAACAATATATGTGCTAGGATTTGATGCTTTTTTTTCTTCATTCATGATAGTAGAATATTTGGGTTTAGACTGCTTGTTGGACAGATAAGACATTTGAAAACATTAACTGGGGCTGTGGGAAATGACAACGGGCATTTTCCCACATTTTTGACATTTGATAAACAAAATTATGTATTGATTGATTGAGAAAATTATTGGCAGATTAATCGATTATAAAAAATAATATCTGCGGCCCTAAAGGATTTCAAATTTAAAAAACAGGAAATCTTTACATTTGAGAAGCTGGCATAATTTATATATATAAACTAAACTCCTAAACTCCTGTAATGTATCATTTATCAAAAAAACAACATCTGAGAAAGATAAGTTGAGAAATTACATAATAATATTCATTAATCGTTATTATTAATAATTGAAATAACAAAAATGTTTTCTAATTGAGTTTCAGTGCCTGTATTTATTAAAGAATAATCATTCCTAGTGTGATTTATTATGACTGTTAGATGATGATGAGTAAGAGGTAGGAGACATGCGGTACTTTGTGGGTACAGACTGGTTCCTCTCGTCTTGGCTTCTGCTACCACTCCCAACACCACATATGGTGAAGTCAGCACGGAGCCCGTCCTCTGCGTGTGCGCAAGTGTTTGTTTTGTGAGGAAAAGCACACACATGTGTATGTCGAGGAGAAAATGAGAGTGAAGTGTAGGGACAAAAACAAAAGAGGCAATTTCAAGAGAAATACAAAGAGTGTGATACTGAACACAGTGTCACACAGTGTGTGTGTGTGTGTGTGTGTGTGTGTCCATCTGTGTGTTTTTGCGATAAGACAATGTGTTAAAATGAGGCGCTTTGATTGCCGACGCTTTATGAGTCACAAGTTATGACTCAAAATCCACCTCCCCTGAACACGCACTCATGTCCTCACACAAGACACGCATGCACACACACAAAAATACAGACACAAACACACACACCACATTCTCTGCCCGGCCTTCATCCACTGACCATGAAGAATATGTGCAGGCAGCCTTACTCATGCATATTTACACTGAACACACACTCACTCACCTACTCAGCGGGCCCTCTCTAAAGGTTATTGTGTGAGTGTGTGTGAGTGTCTGTTTGTCCGTCCGTTCACGTACAGTAAGCGCGTGTGTAAAGGTCACTTGAAGCGAGGCTGACCACTTGTCTGTACCATCCAAAGATTGTTTGATTGTTATTGAGAACACTTGGATATGCAGACAAACAACTGTTATTAACCGGACAAACCGCCTTAAGCTATAAATATATAAATTAATCATTACGAGCATTGTTGCCAATTACATCCAAGAGCCACTTCTCAATCCTATTCAGAACCTACAATCACACATACACCCAGGACCCTTCACGGTCTATTCTTGGCCAGGCAGAGAAAAGAGAAAAAGCAAAATCTGCTACTTGGCTTTAAGCACATTTTCCATCCAGATTATTGCTGCTCAATACTTTTCAAAAAAAGGGGAAAAAAATCCATTTCCCCCTCTTGATTTGGCTGCTCAATACTTATGAAAATCCAATTTGGCTCCCTCTTTTCTTTCTTTTCTCCACAATTCATGCATTTTCACCCACTCAAAGTGATTAGTGATCTGTGGGTATCATTTCCAGGGAGAATGATAGCTGTGTTTTATGGAGGAGGGGAAAGGTCCAGGGCTCCCCATCAGGACTGATGTCCCTTGCAGAATGTCTGGGCTGGGAGGGCAGACGGGAGCACCGCTGTCCCTTAGCAGATACAGGCAGTTGCTCTACATCACAGGAGAGAAGACGACTCACTTTATCTCTCGCTCGCTTCCTATTTCCCTCTCTACTTCCTCTATCATTTATTCCTCTTTATTCCTCTTCTCTCGCAGGCACTGTCGCTTTCTCTCAATGTTTCCACACACACACACACACGTACACACACACACACAAACACACACACACACACAC
>NC_045753.1:14999580-15010361 GCF_008692095.1 Etheostoma spectabile
ACACACACACACACACACACACACGCACACACAGTCAAAGAAACTCATTTCAGCTTTGCAGGCTCCTCAAAAAAACCTCTGTACGCTGAGCTAACCTAAGCTTGGCTTCGTCTGTACCATTTGACAGCCTTTACTCAGTATGCAGACCATAAACACACTTGTACAAACACACATACACACATTTTTTGATGTGTACAGTTTCAGAAAGAGACTTCAAAGGTTTAAAAAAATAAATAAATAAAACAAATCAGCCACAGCTCTACATTCAGACTATCACAATCCAAACATCCGTAATAGTGAGGGCATCCACTATACACAAATACACAGAATACAGTGTGTAATAATGCTAGAAACATATGTTAATACATCTCAGGCTTTAAGTAGGTGATTTAAAATGCTGAGCATAAGCCAGATGAAATATTACATTTTCACTGCCACCTGGATGATTCATCCCAGACATTTTAAGGCAGAAACTCCAGTACAAGAAGCTTACTTAGCAATCAAAACATGACAAAAATGCTCAGATAGAAATATACTTGTGAGAATAGAGATGGCTCACTGTGATACATGGACGAAGAAGTAATTTGTGCTCTTTTCAAGATATTTTTTATCCACCAGCTTGGACGAACATTTGATCAAATAGCACATTTCAATAAATACGTGGCGGCTTGTCACAATGGGAGACAGCCGCCATCATGTCCTCTCTCATCCAATCAAAGAGCACAATAGAGACAGATCAGCCTGTCACAGTCGGGCCTGTCTTTATGTCGGTCAATCAGTGTATTCATCAGCGTCATGCAGAGCTGAATGATCCAGCAGCACCTACCTTCAGATTTTCAAAAGCACTGTATGCCGGAGCTACAAATCATTTGCACGCATGCATGCACGCTTAATATGAGCACACTCACACACACATGCATCAACAGCTTACCTTACCAAAAATGAAACATTCCAATATAATGGCAACCGAAAATGAGAACTTAAAACCGAACGGCTCTAAAGGTCTGCATTACCATACATATAAGAGCCTGTTAATACATTCAACTACAACTTCACACAGAACAGCCCATTAGCCATACACATGAAAAATTCAGGGGGGGTGAGGGGGGTACCTCTGAGTTTTCCTAAATTCACAGAGGGTGGTGTCCCAAACATTTAGAAAGAAGAAACAGAAGAAGGAAAAAGAAGAAAGAGGGCAAGAAGAGAGAGGTGGCATTGTGAGTTTTGTTCATCAGTGAACAATTTTCAAAAGGCAGAATAGTGGCACTTTTTTGAGGGATATGATGAAAAAACACTGGAGAACTGAGGTATAAAAAGCTTTGCAGAATCACATGTGCTTGCCAATGTATGAGCAGGGCCCATGTGAGGATCAGCGACGGCAGAGTGAAAAATGCATGTAAGACGATAAAAAGCCATGGATGAATGTGGAGTGTTCTTAAGAAAACTTCCACAGTTATTGATTCAAACCACAAAGTAAAAGCACTCATGCACACATATGCATACATCATGCATGCACACACACTAAACGCTCCCATCCTCTCATCCTCTAACTCTTACATACAGATGAGAGAAAATGAAATGAGGTGGAAGAGTAAAGACCAATTCAAACCATCCATGGAGTCAGTCGATCAGTCGGCCCTTAGCTCCATTTCCATGACCTGGTGCCCTGCCAAGTCTAACCAAGCCAAGCCCATCAAGCCGCAGCCGTCTAAACTCTCCCATTACGCCCTCCCACATCAGCAGCCATGATTACAGTATATGTCTCGGCAGAAGTTGCTCTCAGGTTCATCACTCTCTTCTTAAATAAAACCAAAAAAATGTAAGGCCATATTTCAGTTGTTATTATGTAATTTTTCCACTGTAAATGCCACTGTAAAAGTCACCATTTTGGTTTAAATTAAAATTGATATTGTTGATAAGACTAAATGGGACCATTTTAAACAAAGAAATCTCAATTACAGAACAAAAACTGACCTTACTTCAGTGCCTAGAGAGACAACTTCCTCCTGCGCCAGGTGGTGATGAAGTGAGGGAGGGATACAGGGAGTTGTGAGTGTGGGGGTGAGGAGGTAGGGGGTGATGGTATAGCAGAGGACAACAGGAAGTGAGGTAAGAGGAGGCCATACCTTGGTCGCCAATCATCAGGTGTGCCAGACCTTAAAGGAAAACAAGAGCACAGTCAGCACAGCAAAGGATCATGGGGCTTGAAGTGTGTGTGTGTGTGTGTGTGTGTGTGTGTGGGTGTGGTGTGTGTGTGTGTGTGGTGTGTGTGGTGTGAATATATGTGTTTTTGTGATACAGGAGTCTGACATGCTGGTGAAGGCTAACGTTCTCTGTGCAAAAGTGTGTGTGCATGTGTGTGTACAAATCCTCTAACTCGCTTTGAAGACACTTACTCATCCTAGGCTGCATTCCTACGCACAAACAGGTACGCACATAGACGACGTATGCACACAGCCGCTCGTATACAGTACAGTACTAGTGTGTGCCTACATTATGTCTCTGTAACCTTGAGGCAAGAGCCACTTCAGAGGATTACACATGGGATGTGGAACTTACCAGATGTCAGCATCCAACACCTACACACCCACACAGACCAACATACATTTACGCTGGCTACCTTGACCTGTATTTCCACAATAGAAGATGTAATGAGAACAAGAAGGCCAGAAAGAAGAATGTAAAGGACTGACTGGAAAATATATAAATAGGAGAGTGTAGAGTGGAATGGTGAACATAAGATGGTTATGGAGATAAAGAAATATGTATTTAAGAATACATTTAAGAACATGGAAAAGAGGGAATCAGATAAAGAAGCAAAGAAAGAGATGTTTGAATAAAGAGTAGGAAGAGAAACTTAAATATAGACAGACATAGAAGTGAAAGAAAGACAGATAGATAGAAGTGCAACCTACCTGGAGTGTAGATGTGCTCTGGAAAGGTGTCACGGCCGGGCGAGGAAAGAGAGAGACAGACATTCATTAACATGCATGCTAAGCCCTTGGGTTACCATGGCTACTTACTGTACATGCACACCTGTCCAGGGTTGCCGTGGTAATATACATGCAAAGTCCACGCAAACGTCACAATGGATACCATGCTGGTAGCCAAAACTGAGGTTTGTCTTTTATATATATATATATATATATAATATATATCTGTTGCATTTAAATAATGCACAATCTCTCTGTATGACCCCATGTGTACATATACACTACATAAGAGCACACAACTCATACCCACCCACACTTGTAGATGTAGAAGGGGGAAAATATACTTCCTACCTGTATGTTTGGATTCAGGAGCGTTTACCCCAGAACTTACCTGCAGCCGCTTCCTTCTCCAGAGCCCCCCAACAGATAGCATGCAAACACACGCAACGCACGCACGCACACACGCAACACACACGCACACAACACACACACACACACACACACACAACCACACACACACAAACACAACCCACACACACACACCACACACACACACACACAACACACACGGCTCAACCTCTCCCTTACTCTTTCTGCTTCCACACATACAGACACATATACATAACATAGAATATGCACGTATATGATGTGAATAGCAGGGAAATACAAAATATGTAGGGGATTAGCAGTGCAGAAAGGCGAGCAGATGCATGGTTCAATACTTGGACTTTGTGTGTGTGTGTGTGTGTGTGTGTGTGTGTGTGTGTGTGTGTGGTGGTGTGTGTGTGTGTTGTGTGTGTGTGTGTGTGTGTGTGTGTGTGTGTGTGTGTGCATATGTGTGTAAGTGTGTGCTTCTGCCCTTGTGCTAGTAGCATGGCAGAAACAGGTGGAGCCATTAGCATGCTAACAGCAATTTGCCCTCAAGGACAATGCAAGCCAGGCCAGGCCTAACAAGCCAGGTTCACTCTGCCTTCACTGGAGGGCAGAATGGCTTAGACAGTAATTACATTTATGCAAAGCCATGCCCAGACTCTATTCACTATATGTCTTATTTTTTTTCTCCAAAACTGACATATTGTTATGCTTTGGAACAACCTTTTCCTCCTGATTTGAAAGATGTAATACAGTGTCTTTCAGGCGAGAAAAAAAGCTCACAGTATATAATAATATTATATTACTTTCCAAATGTTCCCAAGCCTGTTGGAAATCTGCAAAAATATGAGTGTGGATAAAAGTGGATCATTAGGGAGCCTTGAAGATATTGTGTAATTGTAAACTGTACGGTAACTAGCACTGCCACAGTCAAATTACTTATTTCTGGCTTCAAACGGGGTCCTAAGGATCCATTCTTTCCTGTAGGAAAGCATACTCATTCTCTATTAAAAATTCATAACAGACTTCTTTTCTAATTTTCAGAGGGTTATAATTTCATCTCAGCTTTATTGTGCAGCTTCAGTGAGGTTGCTAGGCTCAAAATAAAATCATTTTAAGGTACTATACAAAAGATAAACCTTCATACCGACTCAGCGTGACTCATGGATTCATACATTATCCTGATTTTTAAGGAGACAGCTACGGTTCCCCCATATACTATCAATGCAACCACAGAACCTCAGATGCCAAAAACATAATATTTTGTTCTTCATTCATTTTTCATTTGACCTGAGCTTTTATATCCAAACCACTTTCTCTAAGATACAACCTTTGAAATTCTCTAGAGTGCCTTAGTGCACCTTAAGAAAGATTTTCTTTTGACATACTATAAGTTAGTATGAGATAAGAACCAGGCATAGGGAATACTCCTGCTTTCTGTTGTGCATGGTTTATGATTTTGTTAACTAACCCCATTTGCTGCTGCTAGTTTACTGGAATAGCTCTGTCACTTGAAACCCTTTCCTGAACTAATGTCCATAAATTACCCTAATATCACCACCAGTAAGTAACAAAAAAAGACATGAAGTAACCTTTAAAAACCAGCCATTAAGCTAGTCTCAATTTACACAATCAACTAACCATCATACACTAAACCCTGCAGCAATTTCCACCTACAGTAAACTTTGAAATGTGAATCTCAGAAGCCAATGCAGAATGTAAGCAGAAAGTATTCTGGTAATGCTTTATGATTTCATATAACAGCAAAGTACTATAACCACATACATTACTACTCATCCCATGTACATCCATCTAAGCAGAGCTCATAACTTGAACCGTTTGATGAGACTACTATTACTAACACCGGCCACTATTTCCAAGTGGAAAAAAAAAGATTTTAGCACTTGTTCTACACAGCAACACTTGGCATACCTCATATTTAAAATGTGAGTCCATCTCTAGAAATATAAAACACCCCGTTAAAAGGTTTAAGTAGCTTCTTATTGTGCGAGAAAGGGCCAGTCCAATGCAGGTAGTGTATCTAGTGAGAGCCTTTATGTAAAATGTCTGCACTTCCCATTTAGCCAGTAGAGCTACACTGCTGTTAGGTACCTCAGTGGTGTTGTGACTAATGGTGGTGCTGGAGCCTGCACACTGTGTGAATGTTGTTCTCCATGTTTTTGTTACATGTGTTTGTGCAGGTAATGTCTGTGTGTCAGTGCGGTCTGTGTCTCCCAATTTGCCCTAACCAGCAGCAAAAAACAGCAGACTGGATTAGACTGGCTTGGATGACACATAATTTTCAGCACCGCACTAAGTTTCTGCAGAGAGCAGATCATAGCTTCACATGTCACTCTGTGAATATACAGACTCCACCCCTCATTCAGGAGCGAGCACTGGTAATGCAAATAATTATTGTTTTAATTGTCATTGAATCTGTCAATGATTTAGATCTATCAATTGATTACTTATAAAAAAATTACTAAAACTTAAAATAACTTACTATAAAATGCCCAAAGAATAGTGAGAAATGCCGTTAACTATTTTTCAGAGCACAGGGCAAGGTCTTCTGATTCGTTTGATCAACTGTCCAAAACCCATAGTTAATCAATATGCAATAATACAAAACAGAGAAAAGCAACTAATCCTCACATTTTTAAAACTGAAACAAGGCATTTTTGCTTTATAAGTAACTTAAATGTGAGGCTGCAACTAACACTTATTTTCATGATCTGCAGTAACTAGTCAATTACTTTGGACTGGATTTTCCACAGCCCAAACTGATTTATTCAACCATCAGTCCAAAAATCAAAGATATTTAGTTTACTATCATATATGTATGACAAAGAAAAGCATCAAATTCACACCAGCAAATGTTTGGCATTTTTGCTTAAAAAATATCAATTCTAATTTTCTACCTTATCGATTAATTGACTAATCATTGCAACTCTACTTAAACCATTAATTATTTCTCTGTCAATCGACAACTCATTTTGGTAGTAGTAAGCATAATGCTCCAGCTACCTTCCCCACCTGCTTGAAAAATTGAAACCAGTGGTCCAGACAGTCATTATCACCTTAAGTATGCCTGTCACAGATAAACATACAAACACACACACACTCACTCAACATCACAAACATGTAAATACAGTAGATTTGTGTGGCAGACATGATGCCTGAAGTCATTACGAGCTGAGGCAGCTGTGGGCAGCAAGCAGCTGAGGAATGGAGGTAGGGAGGAAAGACGAATGGAAGAGCAAGGACGGAGAAACACTCCTGGCATGAGGTCTCCATATTAGTCCTGTCTCCATGGTAACCTAGGCCATCCCACTGCCCACTAAATGCTAGGGTGTGATTTGGTGGGTGGCTAAAAGGATGATGCTGACAGCGGTGCTGGGTGAAGTGTGAGGTCAGCTCGGTGACAAATTGTGGCACGGCAAGGCCACTTTGCCATTTTTTGGGCAGATGCATTGGTGTCATTAAAATATCAATGGCTGAGGCAAAGCTGAAAGGTATCTTTGGAATCAAAAAGAAGAAAACCCATACAGGAGTAGAGAGCGCTATTGATTAAGGATGCAGATTTGCTCTTGAATGAACTGAAGCAAATCTGATGACACACACAACTAAGCAGTGGGATATGAAAGCATTTGCAGTACTGGCCATAACAAAGTAGCTGAGTTCATTAAGCAGCTGTTTCATTTTTGTAATGGCCATCCTTAGAGTGCCCTGTATATTGGCACTTGTATTGACCAAGGGCTTGTTTGACAATATTAAGGGAGGGTATTCTTGAAGAGTTGAGACATTAAATCATTTGTGAAACAGCATTTTTCTTTTGCCTCTTCCACAAAAAGGTTTTATTCTTAGGGCTGTTTATTGTTACAGTTCTTCATATTTATAAAGTACTTCTGACAGGACACTATTTCCTCTTTTATAATGCCTAAAAACACACGCAACGCTCACACAACACACAAACAGAGCATCTTAACAGGCTGCATGCTGTTTAACATTAATGGCAGGCAATATATTGTACACACTTCATTTCAACAACCTATGTTTTGCACCTGTGAAGGCCATCTATAATCAATGCAAGTCCATTAACACAGGCAGCCAGGTGTCAGCCATGTGCATAACAACCACTGATTTCCAGCCTCTTAGCCTAGTTCCAATTAAAGTCTCTCAACATGAGCCAACAACACATCCATACTGGATCTATGTGGTTATTGTGTTTTGCCAAACACACCAACTGAGCCCATCTAGGCTTAGCCAAGTAACTGTTTCCAGTGAATTTCAGGAATTTGTCTCAGCTCTCTAGACTCTCAAGCTCGACGGTCTGACTGCAGCTCAGAACAGCTGTTCTCAACTCTCAGCTCCAGCTTCACTAAACTGACTCCACTTCTTGTGTGGAGGCTTAACACTGAGTTCTGGAGGTACATACTAAATTGAGAGTCATTGGCAGCAATAAAAAATCAATATCTAACATAATCAGTATGCATGTCTTGCACTGTTTGTAAAGGCTGCTGGTCCATACGCACCAATAGAAGGCAGCTGTGAAGGTGTGAATGAAAAATAGATGTCTACACAGAAGGACCTGGTGTCTGGAGTTGGATGTAATTTGGAGATATGGATCCACAAATGTAACTGTTCATGTGTGTATTCAAGTGTATGTGTGTGTATATAAAAGATGAGATGTAAATGATGGGTCAGCATGGTTCTGGGCCTTACCTTCGCTGCAGTCGTTGCCTTGGTAACCGGTGTTGGAGCAATCACAGACGGCCTGGTCGTTGACCACGCTGCACACCCCTCCGTTTTGGCACTGGTGATCCGGCCCACAGCCAGCTGTTACGGTGACACCTTCTGAGCTTTCCAACGTCGCCAGTGAGCCGTTGACACTCACCGCCGTGATCCAGCCACGAAAGGCAGGGTGCTCCCGTACCGAAGGGGATGTGAGGCGAAGTGGCGAGGAGTGGAGCTCTGGCGTCACCCCGCCCATGTAGGTGTGGCTGAATACTGTCATGTCTCTTCTCTTGCTCTTCACTTCCGCCCATCCCTCCAATCGTCCATCCACCTCCAACGAGGTGTTCTTCCAGTCCCGCTTGACACGCACTGCATGCCAGTGCCCATCACTCACCGCCACACCTGATTGCAGCTCTGCCGGCTCAGCACAGAAGATGGAGAAGCGCAGGCGGAGGTGGCCATGGAGAAGCAGCAGCTCCAGGAAGTCACAGAAGCCCTCATCATCCAGGTAGAGCAGGAGGCCCTCCTGGCTGTGAGTCCGCAGGCTGAAGCTCAGCACACTCTCGCAGCAGGCGTTCCACACTGGGAACCGCCCCCACTGGCTGGACACACCTCCGAACTCCAGGACCTCCCCTTGGGCCTGGCCCCCCACGCTGCACAGGCACAGCCCCAGGAAGACCAGGGGGGCTGCCGCCCAAACACACACAGCCATCACACTCATACACACACTCGCTCTCACTCTCACACACACACACTGGAGGAGATAGAGGCTAGAGCTGGGGTGTTCCCTCTAGCCTACAGCTCATGGTGACAACTGTAGGGCACTTTGTAAAACACTGGCTATGTGTCTCAGGTGCACCCTGCTTTCTTGGTAGTCGAGGTTCCTACAATAGAGCTCCAGTGAGGAAGGGGGTCAAACAGCAGCTCCCTCAGTCCTTACAGCACACTTGAGGAATCTTCTTTTGCCTGGGCCTAATGTTGGTGTCTTGTTTGATATGTTTAATGTCTTCACTCCATTCAGTCTTTCAGTATTCACTTCTGACATGTGAGATTCCAGGTGTGTGTATTTGTGTGTACATCTGCGTGAGTGCTAGACAAGTAACGAATAAGATGTGAACTCCATCTCTGTGCCCTAGATAGGGCCTTATCCCCCATGAAGGCAACTCCCAACAGAGTATGAGTGTGTGTGTGTATGTGTGTGTGTTTGAGTGTTTGGCTCACACATTGGTAATGGAGAAAAATGACACCATCATGGCAGAATATTCTCTCCCTCTTCCTTGTCTTAGTAGGGCAAGACTTGTGTGTGTGTGTGTGTGTGTGTGTGTGTGTGTGTGTGTGTGTGTGTGTGGTGTGTGGTGTGTGTGTGTGCGCGTGTTGTGCAAGTGAGTCTGTGTCTTTCACTGCCACGTCATCACTCTCTCCAGCGACTACAGAGAGAAACGAGATGGCACAATCAACCAGGGTCACACACACACACACACACACACACACACACACACACACACACACACACACACACACGCTAACAAGCCAAGCCTGCTATTATTCTCAAATTACTCACTCTCATGCATTTTTGTGCTCACACACACTCACACACACACACACACACACACATATCACATTTTCACATTACACATTTAACAGGCCCAAATCAAGAATGTTAAAGAACATACTGAACGTATAGGCCTACAATAGCAACTAGATTTTTATTTCCACACAGCCCATAGCCTAGCTACATGCATTGTTTCAGCTAAACACACAGGCATACAGTGTAGGAACGTGCGTCCACATAGAGACATACACAAACAGCACCTCCTCAGTAGAGCTCCCATCATGCCGCAGGAGATTTTGATAAGGTGGCAAACCTGAGACTGCCATATCGTCTTAAAGCATCTTATTTTAAGCACTTCTGAAAACGATTCACATTAGCTAAAGACATTTGTTTTTTAGTTTGTCTTTTTATTGAGAAAGGCATTACTAACGGGGAAGAACAATAATTCTGTTAGCTCCATCACAAAGAGCGGGAGCAGCACCGCTGCGGCGGATGACTCAAACTGCTTCGTTTTATCGAATTAACGGCTTCGGAGCTCAATTATAACAACTGAACACATTCACACACACACAACATAACAAACATTGGCTGTAAATGCACACACACAGTAAGCTTTACAGTTTCGGCTCCGTGAATCTTTGAAAGGTGAAAAGCGGCGACATCACAGTTATTGATAGACGGGGTGAATGAATGCGGTTGAAATATCGATTCTCGATTTGCGGCCATACCTTCTCTCCCTTTTTCTCCAACGCGCCCGCTAGCTGCTACTTGACTACACCGGGTGTTCAGTCTCAGCACTTTACTACAGCTCAGCTAACCGTTAACACGGTAATTACTTTTTTTTTTACACGCTTACTGTTTTAATTGAAAACACAACCTGTAACTGTCATTTTACAACCTAATAATAAACAGCCCAAACGCAGGTTTTACTCAACCCAGGCACAGGCATAGGCTAGAAGATCGACCTACCTCACGCACATCTTGTGGTTCCGTGGCAACAGTGCGGTGCGCGACTCATCAATTTCCCTTCCTATTTGAGGAGAATCTCAAAGCCGCGAGAGAGGGGACAGCACCCGCGCGCCTGGTGGTAGATATCCGGTCTACCGGGCAGGGACAAAATTATCACAGGCTCGCCTCCAGGCGACAAGGTGCTATTGCTCTTCCTCTTCCCCCCTCTCTCTCTCTCTCTC
>NC_045753.1:15010371-15014474 GCF_008692095.1 Etheostoma spectabile
TCTCTCTCTCTCTCTCTCTCTCTGTCTGACTTAACGTCTCTCTCTTTCCTCTCTCTCTCTCTCCGTCCTCTTGAGGAGGAAAAGGTGCAGTCTGATGCTCTCCGCGAGACTCGACAGAGGGAAAGTCACGTGGTCGCGCGAGAGAGAAAAAGACTGTGAGAGAGTGAGGTAGAGGGGATGGGCGGGGCCGCGCGCTGCTGCAGCACCTTGGACAGCGCGCACTCACCGCCCGCACGAAACAGAAACGCAATTACCGGAGGCAGAAAATAAGGCGAGAACCGGGGTAGATCCGAATGATTTAATCCGTGAGTGACAGTGACGATGGCCTTTACCTCTCTCGTGCTTCCGGAGCGGGTGTAAGGAAGTCAGCGATTCAGTGAAGTGTGGGGGGGAAGGACGAAATGAAAAGGAAACAGAGAAATAGCTTCCCAATGTACAGTAGCCTACACACAGTTAAACCCGCACACAGAACACACACTTAAATCATACGGTTCTGGATACACTTTATTTAAGTAAATGGACGCTGTACTTGTGTAGCCTGCTACGTTTAGTTACAGCTGTTTGGGGATGGCCCTTTCCTGTTCAACATGTCTATGCCCAAATGCAAAACATCTGGTCCATAATGGAGAAACTTATTCAACACCTTTGGGATGATGAAGAGAGGAGGCTTAGCATCATATTAATGCCCATGGTTTTGGAACGAGATTGCCATACTTTTGGATAGCACAAGAGATCCCACTGAGGCTTACACATTTGTGTGTGTGTGTGCTTTACAGCACCTGTATCCACTGTATTCTTTGGGGGGTGCATGTTGCTTTAGACATAGAACAATCACACATTGGTGTAACGTTAAGATGCTCACATACCTTTGGGTATGTAACGTAATGTAGGCCTATTTATTTTCACGCTACATGTAGACATATTTTCAAATTTACACAACCCCATGCAAGATAATCAACGAATGCAGATACGCACACCTTGTTTTTTTCCAGCCTTTCCCAGGGAGGGACTCCAGCTGTGTTTAGCCCGGCTCAGAGGTGTTCTCCCTGGGCTCCCTGGGCCAGCTGCTGCTCTTTTTCTCTCTGTCCCTCAATATGTACATTTCTGTCTCCGACTAGCCAGCACATCTGCTTTACTCCTTTTACTCTGCCTTAACACTTACCGTCATCAAGTGCTGGAGCTGAAGAAGCAGGAATAGTACAGATAGAAAATTGGCAACCGAAGGCTGGGGCTTCCTGGAAAAAGAACAGCCCTGACCTGATCGGAGATGCTGATTCAAGATTCACAGAAACGATGAATGGGACAGCATTCAGTACATGGTGTGTACAGTGTGTAGCTGTCAACTACACACATACATCACTCCTGGTTTAGTACAGTAGTTGTCATATTTATCCGTGTCTGTTTGCAGCGTTGGCTGTTTGGTGCTATGAGATATTTGCTTATGTATATATTTGTTCCAGCAAGGCAAGCGACTGACAGAGAGGCAGCTTTAATGGTTGAGGTAGTATATCGTATCACCACACAGCTGGAACCTGAAGGCACAAACTGATTTGAGCAGCAGATATGGGTTGACCGGGGAGACCAGAGCTGGGATAAGTATGCAGTTGTGCACATGTTTTCATGTATGATCTTATGTGTGAGGGGAGTGCTGGGTAGTGGGGAAAATGAGACTGGGAGGAGGCGAAGGAGTTACTATGGAAACTCTCAACATCAGCATCTGGTTTCCAATTGGTCTAACTGACACCACCACAACTGCTGAAACCCACTTACACACTACTCCTCCCCCTTCTCTCTCTCTCCCTTATCCCCTTTCACCTCCCCCCCTCCCTCCAATCCCCGGGCCAGGCTGACCTTTTGGACCAAATGGCATTATCAAATAATAACGTTCTTCCATCTCTTTCATGTGCAATGAAATGACCACAGGACATTATGGTAGAAGCACATTTTTAGTGTGGAGAAATATGCACAAAGAAAAGGTAAACAATCTAATCTGAATTACTGCAAAAAAACTGTTAATAAAGTTAATGTGAAACAAACTATTGATCAAATAATCCCCATTGAATACAATAAGATGTTCATTCTATACTAAAAAATATAGCAAAAGTCTAAATCTCTTGTCTATTGGGCCATTAATGTGTTGTTCTCTTGAAATAAATTAAACAAATCTGCCAGTGCAGTCAAATATTCTCAACCTCTTCCCAAAATAAATCACTTATTATAATGTTCTAAAAATACAGTATCTAAAAAGAATGAGGCACATTGCTGCATTAAAATAAAAATAAAATAAAATTTCAATTCTAGAAATTCTTGGAACAAACTTATTTATTTTGGGAACAGGTTGAAATCTGATCACATAGGCAGTTTTAGTCTTGTTTTGAGAAAATTATATTTTCATGACTTTCATTATAAGGCTTGATCATGTGGAGATTTTTACAATAAAGACATTCGGAGAATATATTCACATTTAAAATCCATTTAAAAAAAAAGATTGCTGAAGTGACAGATATCCTTTGTGGTCTTTGTGGGAACATTGCTTTTGCTTGACAAACTCATAACAGAACATATAATTACGTGCAATAATTCTGAAAGATTGAGCAATGAACTTCAGGTAACTTTTGTTTTTTAAATGGATTTTGGAATGAAACTTCTTTGTAGCCGATTAAGATAAAAACAAGTGAAATGGTCAGGCATAATGGCGGCATCATTTAGCATGCTGCAGAGCAGGTTATCTGTTTCTACAAGAGCCATCAAGGCGTGATGTGATGCATCATCAGTCTGTAAGAGGCACAGGGAAATGCATTATACCATGAGCATTTGAAATTGCTGCGACTCTATCAGCCAACATTAACCGTGACAGATATGGGCCGCCTCTGATTGCATTAGTCTTTATTGAATGATGAGGCGGTGGAGCTCCATTCTGTACATTCCTTCAACCACGTTTGCTCTTCCTCTGCCTCTTCCCACTTCCCCTTTCCCTTCCTCTCTCTGACAGGCTGACAGCAGGCTGTGACCCCTGACTCTTTGCCTACTCAGCAGAGAGAAGGTCACTGTATATGTGTGTCTTTGGGTGTGTGTACATATTTTCTTATATATGTGTGCGTGTGTGTGTCTGAACTGCCAGCAGAGAGAATATACAGCCAAAAATAAAAACTCATCTGTCAGCATCCAGTGGGTATGTGCGTCTGTGTTTGTGTGCCCATATTTTGTGCTTGCATTTTATGTCAGTTTGTGCTTCAGTGTTTGGAGCTGAGCTTGAGACGATGAGGTTTACCTAGTTTGTGCCGTGAATAGTGAGAAAACAGAACAAATGGGGATGAGGAAGGGTGGACTCAAAGTGCCACGTGTAGAGAAATCTCTGTTTTTTAATGGTGGTATGATATAAACATGGGCATGTGGGATTATATGCATTACTTACTGTGTCATTTAAAACACTGTACTTATACAGCGCTGTGAACATATGATCAGAAGGGTATCAATTTATGAGTCAGACTGACACCTCTGCTGTCATTCATACAGAGAGGGAGATCTTTGTGTAAGTACAAAGTGTGTGCATCTGTGCATGCGCATAAGTGAGTTAGTGTGTGTGTGAGAGTGTGTTTGACAGGCAACCACCCTTTTCTAAATGAGATTAAATGGGAGGTTTGTCTCTAATCGTGTTGTAATGAGTTTCTGTGTAGCTCATACATTTACTAATTCCACTTGCCAATAGCGCAAACAGCCACGTGTGCATGTGTGTATATCTGTGTGTACGTGTGTGTTTGTCTCTGTGTGTGAGGTAGGAGAGGTCACCTCCCTGCAATCTTACTCTCATTTATAACAATAGCGCTGACCTGTCCTCATCAAAGGATTGCAATTTCTAAACACAAATAACAATAGCACATGTGCACAAACATGCACACATGGATGCCCACAGATGTGCATAGACACACACGCACGCAAGCACAAGAGCAAACGCGCAGTCCATCTGTGTATAGATCTGTGTGTCATTAGAACTCTCAACAGGCATTAGCATTGATCATCTGACCAGCAGATGGAGACTGACCGACAAGAGCCAAACAAAGCCTGTCAGTGTGTGTGTGCGTGTATGTGTGTGTGTGTGTGTG
>NC_045753.1:15014484-15015881 GCF_008692095.1 Etheostoma spectabile
TGTGTGTGTGTGTGTGTGTGTGTGTGTGCAAAACTGGGTGAAGAGGTTGAATGAGAAGAGAGAAGGTGTGTGTGAGGGGTGGGCTTGCTTAAATGTATGGCCAAAGGGAAGAAAAAACCCTCAAGATCCATAGTTCATTAGCCCTCGCACCACTGATTTATGTTTGAGTGTGTGTGCATGTGCATAGTTTTGTGTGTGTCTGTGCGCGTCAGAATGACCATAAATCTTGACCTACGAGCGGCTATGGTTGTCATGGCAATGCAGCCACTCTCAGCCCGCGGCAAGGGGTCAAGGGTCAGAGCAGTTCTGTGCAGTGGAACAGACTTTAAGAGCAGATAATAAACAAGGAAACGAGTAACAAGGAACACATCGTTGCCTTTCACCTTTGACCTCGTGGCCTTGAAAATGTCACGACAACAGCACAGCACATGAGGAGAACGCTCCAGTGTCCTACTGCCTGGAGCTAAATGGCCCTGACAGGGCGAAGAAAAAGATCTAAGAAAGTGGATACACCTACGTACAGTACATGGCCACACATACTGAATAGTACACACATGCATTATGAGTAAACCGCAACGGGATTTCATACACTATATGACCGAAAGTATGCAGACACCCAAACAGTAATCTGTCGATTATTCCATTGATTTATTGATTTTATCTATAAAATGTCAGAATTAAAAAAAAAAATGTTGTTCAGTGTTTTCCAAAGCCCAAAATGACGTTGTGAAGTGTCTTGTTTTGTCCACAACAAAAAAGAAAAAAAAGAAATTCAGTTTGCTGTCAAAGAGAAGTAAAGAAACTAGAAAATATTCACATTTAAGAAGCTGGAATCAGAAATGTTTTACTTTCTTTTCCTAGAAAGTGACTCAAACCTTCAACAACAAATTGATTAATCAATTCATCTTTGCAGGTCTGAAAGATATTGATCCTCTGAGGTCTAAGCCATTTATTTAAAGCAATGAGAGATTAAACAAGTTGATTTTTGGATTCATAATTTTATTAATTTTACAAAGACACTGTAATTCCATAAAGGATTAAAAAAGATGGCCTACAATTGTTAAAGAACCTCGTTGAACTGGCACGTTTCTCTGCTTCTAAACAAAATAAAAATGTATCTACACTGTATTGATTTGGAGATATTAAAGATGAACTGAACTGGAATTTGAATAAAGGTGATATAACAGATGTGTTTTATTTCTTCTCATTGGTACAATTATTAAAATGGGTGAATTTGTTAAAAGAAGTGTTGTTGTGCTGCCATGTTGGAATTCCACAATCTACTACGGGACTGGCATGGTAAGCTACTAGCAGCGCAGCCATAGCAACAGCATCCAAAGAGTCTGAGGCTAGTGGACATGGCTCAGGAAACGGAAACCAAGAAGTCAAGGGGGGGG
>NC_045753.1:15015891-15016096 GCF_008692095.1 Etheostoma spectabile
GGGGGGGGGGGGGGGGCAGACTGATAGGGCAGACCGATAAACCACCGGCACGGTAACACCACCAATGCTACCTGCCGCAGAGACGAGCGCTGAAACGCTCACAGATGGCAGTGGACAGAGAGGTATCTATGGTTACCTGTTATGCAGCCTACTATCAAGTCTACTAGGCAAAGGCCTGGATGTAACGTTGTTGTCACATACACAA
>NC_045753.1:15016106-15016203 GCF_008692095.1 Etheostoma spectabile
ACAAACATATTCACTTACAAAAATAAAGCCCAACGTAGAGGCTTTATAGCATTCAACAAAACTGAGACTGACACACTGGGCATTACTTGAAATTGAG
>NC_045753.1:15016213-15016475 GCF_008692095.1 Etheostoma spectabile
AAGCTAGATACCAAACGATCCAACCTAGGGAAAGGGCTAGCAGATAAATACGTTGGAAGCACTCTTATGACAAACTCCACAAACTAGCACTCCGACCATAGACTGTATAAATAAACCAAGACTCTGACAATATCACAGATCGATAATAATGCGTTTACTAGCCGCTAAATAAACCACAGAATCCAACGTCCCCCTCTATTCACCCTGAAGCTAGCTGGTGTTCACCGTCTCAGGGCACATTGTTGATGCAGAAACAGCTGCT
>NC_045753.1:15016485-15016741 GCF_008692095.1 Etheostoma spectabile
TAGTAAAAATCTGCCAACTCTGCACTAGCCTAAAGTAAACGGAAAAACTTGTGAATACTCCGTGCATCTATGGCCAAACTGGGGTAACTCTCCTACGAGCAGCTAACAAGCGATCCCATTGGATTTATTTGTCCAATTACATTATCCATTTATCTGCCTCTATTTTCTTAAACAAACAGGACCTTAACCATGTTTTTCTTATTTTCTCTAAATGCACATTAAATAGAAGCAGTCTATTTCCTAAAATGCATAATGT
>NC_045753.1:15016751-15018403 GCF_008692095.1 Etheostoma spectabile
ATAAATGAGAGTGCATGACAGTAGGCTGCGCCAACACACACACTCACACACACACACACACCGGTCTGTCACTCCCCCCCCAAACTATCCTGTACTGAAAGTGGAGCCGGAAACGTGATTGTCCTCCATATGGTGGTAGTCAGACACTACAGGCATCTCCCTCACAAGCTCAAATGCGTAACCCGTGCCATTAAAATGACCCATGTTTGTGTGTGTATAATATGCTGCAGCCGTTGCCTATGCCTTCACAGGTCCTGCCATGCCAGTGACGTCGTCGATATTGTCAGCGTCCTAATACTTGCTGTTGTGTTGCTTAAAAAAAGCTTTATTGATTTATTTAATTTACATTTTTAGTGTCATTTATTTTTTAATTATCATAACCAACAAATCAACGTTTATTCTCTCAGTTCAGTTCATCTTTAAATGTTACATCAAAGCACGTAGGTTTGTCATCGCCGGCAACGCCAACGCCTGGTAAATTGACATTAATCTGCTGCTTTCACAGACACTGTGGAGGCTTTTAACAAGATTTTAAAACCTGGCTGCAGAGATTTGCTCCCATTCAGTCACAAGAGCATTAGGGAGCTTGAGTAGGGATGTTGGGTGTTGGCTAGCAGTCAGCGTTCCAGTTCATCCCAAAGGTGTTGGATGGGGTCTAGGTCAGGGATTTGTGCAGGCCAGTCAAGTTCTTGGAAAACCAGTTCTTTATGGACCCTGCTCTGTGCATGATGACTTTGTCATGTTGAAACCGGAATTGGCCTTCCCCAAACTGCTCCCACAAAGTGGGACACACTCTATTGTCTGGATCGCCATCGCATGCTATAGCATTAAAATTCCCCTTAATGAAAAACAGCCTGGGACCAGAAACAGCAAATATGGTTTGTATTGATTATACACACAAAGTGGCCCATTTGTGTGTCTGTATGTGTGCAGGAGCATACAGTTGCAGGTATGTGCTCGAAGGCCATGGCGGAGAGAGGTAGCATGAATTAGGAAGTGTGAGCAGGGAGAGGAGGGTTACTATGACAACGGGGGAGAATGTTCCAGGTGACAGTGAGATCGTTGAGATGCTAATTGTCCATTTTCAATCCTCCATAAAGTTTAACAGCCACTCTGCCTCCACATGTTATTCTAACTCAGTCACAGAGTATAGCTCTGGGATGTACAGCTATTCCTTTGTCTCTCCATCCCTCCCTCCCTCTTTTTTTCATTTATAATGACACCCCATCCTCTCTTCACACCCTCCATCTCCTCCTCCTTCCTCCTCGCAGAGAGAGGGAGACTGTGTAAATATCAAAGGCGATCTGGAGCATATGTGCGCATCTCTCATGAGGCCAACCAACACCTGATCATCAGACTGTCTTTCCATCCATCTCTCTTTTGCTCTTGTTTCATTCACTTTGTCCTTGTTCACCTCCCTTCTCCTTCTTTACACCCGTATACTCATTTCCTCCAGTCCAAATTCATCTCCCTCCAAGTTCCCCCTCCATTGTTCACCCCTTCCTCTCGCTCATTCCCAAGTGTTTATCTCTACCACCGCTCCCTCCCAATGCAGTGCATTTAACCACTTTGTTCCCCTTTAAGATAAAGATAATTAAATCAGCAGCTAAATGAGAGGCAGAGAGAGAGAGAGAGAGAGAGAGAGAGAGAGA
>NC_045753.1:15018413-15019766 GCF_008692095.1 Etheostoma spectabile
GAGAGAGAGAGAGAGAGAGGGAGAGAGAGAGAGAGAGAGTGCTGCTGGCATCACCATGTTAGCGCTTTGATGTTCTATTTCAGCATGATAGTATCAATATTAACTCATCAGTCCCAAACTACTGTTGCACACACACACACACACACACACACTTCATGCATTCACACCACCTACCACCTCCCTCCACTTCACCCTCCCCTTACAGTACACACAAAGACAGATTTGACACGCTAAGCTCTACTGTCTTATTTCCTATCATCCGACCACAGCATTCTTTACTGTTGATCTCACCCACTTCTCTTCCTTCTTCCCTTCCCTCTTCCCTCTCCAGACCTCTCCATCTCTCCCTCTTCTAATCTTATGCCACCCTCTCTCTCCCCGCCTCCTTCCTCCCGATCAGCAGGTTGCTAGGCAACTGCGCTCCATTGATCTAGAGGAGCACGATGACAAGCTCCCATAACTGTCATGAAAACACACACACACAAACATACACACACACACACACACACACACACAGTTATTGGAAATGTCTAGTGGCATCTTTAGAAAGATGGCGTCCTCACTTATCTGATAAGGACAAGGAACGGGAGGAGAGAAGGAGGAGGGACAAAGTGATACAAATGACAGAAGAAGAAGAGGAGGAGGAGGAGGAGGAGGAGGGGATGTATCTTTATGCTGCTTACCTACTCATACCCTTCCTCTCCAGTCTCCATACTCATTCCCTTTTCTTCCTTTAGCTTTCCCATGTAACCCTTGCCATCCCTGGAAAACAATTACCTTTCTTGGTGGCCTAGCTAAATTTCCAATCTGACCCATCACACAGTCATTGCTACCTCATCACTGTAAGCTACAAACTGGTTCCCTTCCATGTGTGCCTCCACTTCAGCGCTTACATAAATCAGCGCTATCAGCACTCACAATAAAATAAAACAAAAGAGGAGATGGTGGGTGAAAGAATGGGAGTCTGCGAGTGGTAATAGGTTCAAGGCGGTGGTGTATGGAGGCATTTTCCTTTACAGATAATGAAAAATGTTGATACGTGTCCAAACGAGTAAAAAAAAACCCATAGATGTCAGGTTTAGTGATGTGTTTGTTCATCATTTAAAGTATGCAGGAGATACAGCCAGGAGATAGTTAGCTTAGCATAGCATTAAGACTGGAAACAGGGGCAAACAGCCGGACTCTGTCCAAAATAAGCCTTTAAAAAATCCACTTCCCAGCACCTCTACAGCACTTTAGTAGGATACTATCCTACAGCAATGAAACCACCTTTGAATAATCTCACCATGAGCCATGAGACTAGGACATGTACCAGAGAAACCAAAAGATACCAAAAAAAAAAAAAAAAACCTA
>NC_045753.1:15019776-15020175 GCF_008692095.1 Etheostoma spectabile
CCGGTCACATTTACTCATACAGATATGAGAGAATCTCCTCATCTAACTCCCGGCAATAAAATGGATAAGTGTATTTCCCAAAAGTCAAACTATTTCTTTAAGTGATATTGCAGGACAAGACGTGTAAAATTTCTATTATAATCAGCTGAGTGTAGAACACATGCTCAGCACTTTAAACCATAATATGCTCTTTCTGACCGGATGGATTTTTGCAGTTCCTAAACCATAACGTTCCTAGAACCCTTTTTTTCTCGTGCTCCAACTGGACCAATTTGGGGATTAAGTTCCTCTGACTACTCTTTCAGCTCTTACTTCAGTATTTTCCCTTTTTCGCATAGGAACCCTTACTGACCTAGCAACGTCCGAAACCCAAACAGTACATATTCTTCACTGTCTGTT
>NC_045753.1:15020185-15022817 GCF_008692095.1 Etheostoma spectabile
TACGTATGCTAACTCATAAGACAAACATCATACATTCAACCAGCTAATTGTTAAGGCTAGTTTAACTTACCTGTTGTTTCATTTCATTCGCTCTGCTCTTCTATCTTCTTCCATCGTATTAATTAAGATCATATTATGCTGGAGCCTTCGTCTTCTGTGTTTCTTTGTTAAGTACTCCAGTCTCCAGTTTGTGGTTTGTTGTTGTATGCGGCGCTAAAGTCAAGTGACGACGCTATAAAAAACGTTGCTGTGCTCGCGTCACTCCCTTATCCCTCCTACCAATTCCTATGGCCACTTGGCCAGGGCAAATGCAAATGGAAAAAACGGTTTTGGGGGAGAGTAGTTTGTAGAACTGTTTAGAAGTGGACTATTCCTATAACTACGTTCCTGTAACTACCTGGTCCGATAGAGGCTTTAGACGATATTTAGTAGTTAGATCTGTGAAAGGGGAAATGCATCTGTTTTTCATCATTGTAGTCAATGATGACTAATTTAAAAAGCACATACATCAAAAACCTTCATAAAACAACAAGGCTTAATTTACTCAGACTGCTATACCCTTTTTTAAATGGGAGATAGAGACGATACATCTGAGTGAGCTTCCATAAATTCTGAGCTGCATTCTTTCATACTTTTCAGTGCTTTTACAAAGTCATGGCATTCTGTTCATGAATTTGCTCTGCTTTATAGTGTTACACTGATACGTAAACATAAACACATAATCTATTCTCTTAGACGTTAGGAAAAAGTAGAAAATAAAATGGAAAGACTGAGGCAGAGAGAGAGAAGACCGACTCATGGAGATGAACACCTTGAGTTGCACCTGTAAAAGGTCTAAAAGCAGGATTAAAGGATGAAAAAGACTTCATGGTGAAATTTTATTTTGGTTCTAAATAGACGTTGGTGGATCAAAGTGATTTTAATTCATCTTGAGGGGTGGCATTCATGTCTATACTATAACTAATGTGCCAATGCATCCAGTGGTGGTCAAAGAAGAAAGGTCTGAGGATTATAATCAAAATCATGAGAATTTATCCTCTCGGAGTTGTGAATATAATGAACACATTTTCATGACATTTCAAGCGTTCACCAAACATTGGAAAGAAAAAGAAAAAAACATTCAGAGCCAAATGTTTAGTCTCCAGCCAGAGTGACAGACTCCCTTTCATCACAACAAATCAGTCCTCTTCACCTGCCAAGCTCAACATATTCTCTGACAGCACAATTTTTCTTCATCAGCTTCACACTGTTCTGTGATTCTAAATTCAACACATTGATAAGATCAGAAAAATAATAAAATGGAAGAAAGAAAGAAAACTTTTAGAAATCCCCAGTCTCTTACTCCTCTTCATCTCAGTTCTCCTCCCCCACTTCAGTTCTCAGTACAGACTCCAGCAGCTTTATGCTGGCTCTTCTCCAGCAATTATCTGGTCGGTTCCACTCTGACGCAACTCAGACTCCACTCATCGTCTTCTTCGTCATCAGCTCCTGCTTCCTCTGTAAAAGCGAAACTCCCTCTCTGACATCAACTCCTACTCATCTCCAGGATGGGAATCAGCTCCAGCTTTGCTCAAAATGTTTCTCTGGCACTCGCTCTATGTTGGCTCCATCTCCTCTGTGGCTCTTCAGCCAGATCAGAGCCAACACCGGGCTCTGCCCAAATATGGCAATGGGTTCACTTTGGCCCTGACAGCCAGCTGTCCACCATTTCTGGCTTTGACTCATCTCTGCTCTTGAACCTCCATCTCAAGCCGGTTTAATTTGCAATCCAAAAAATATGCCAGCACAGCAGCCAAATTTTCCGGAATATTCAACATTAATAAAGCCTATTCCAGGGTCACTTTTTAGACATGCTAGTAGCGTGGCAATGTCAGCTTGGTAGTTGATAGGCTCACCACTTTGGTATGGACTAAAATATCTCAACAACTACCAAATGGATTGCCATTACATTTTGTGAAGATTTTACCATCAATGGGTTCCAGACAATGTATCTTAATGACTTTGGTGACATGTTCTGTAGTGACACAACGAGACATTTTGAGCCTCCCTGAAATGTCTTGACAACTACTGGATGGATTGGCATGAAATTTGGTACAAATATCCATGGTGAGGATGAGCCTTAATGATTTGATTGGTATGATCAGTGATCCCTTGGCGTTTCCTTGAACACCGCCATGAGGTTCAAATGTGTGGTTTAGAGTGAACTTTCTCTCCTCCAACTGGGCATACCCTACGAAAACCACCAACCAGCATCACTAGGCAGGCGTTGCGGTGGAACCCACAAGGCAAGCGGGAGAGAGGTCGGCCAAGAAACACCTGGCAACGCGACCTTGAGGCTGACACCACCAAGATGGGCTACACCTGGAACCAGTTAGAGAAAATGGCCCAGGACAGAGGACTCTGGAGAGCTGTTGTTGTTGTTGGCGGCCCATACCCTGGTAGGGGTGACGGGCAGTAAGTAAGTAAGTGGATAGATATTAAAAAAATGTTGACCCCTGACTTCTCATCTTGTGACCAAATACTTGCAAAACTAACAACATTCCCATTAGCCTCAGCTGTGCTTTGTGTTTAGTGTTTATGTATGTTTATGTTCTGTATTATCATTTTGTGCAGCACTTTGGAAACCTTGTGT
>NC_045753.1:15022827-15032183 GCF_008692095.1 Etheostoma spectabile
CGTGCTATATAAATAAAGTGGATTGGATTGGATTGGATTTATTACCATTATGTCAGCTGGCTAAAATGCATATGGTTAACATTATACATATGCTTTACATTAGCATTTTAGCATTTTCATTGTAGTTATGTTAGCATGCTGACCTTGTTCTTCCCAAAGTTAACAGCAATGTAAACTATGTCATTGTCAGTTTTTATCTTCATCAAGCCCTCATAGAATACTACTAAGATGTGGGACACTTTTCATTGCTTGAGGATTGCCATCAATTGAATTCTAAAGCATTGACTTCATCTGACGTAATGAAAACTGAATGTCAAGGATTTAGACTAAGAAGGGAGCAAAGGTAACTTACCCACTCTATGTTCTGAGCATAGCAGGGTGTCAATTTGAATGGTTGCATATTTTCTAAGCCAGACATAATTTGAAATGGGAAAACAGATATCCTTAAAGAAATTCCATAAAAAAGTATCCAGGGTTTTTTACTCAATGGTTTTACCAATGGCAAAGGTGTACCAACCCTGATCTCTGTCATAACTTCTTATTTTTTTCTTCTCTGCTGTCATGCTATTTTTAAAATTAAAGATTGACATGTTTACATCCCACATATCCTGGCGTTTACCACCCATTCTGCTATAGATCAATTTAAGATGGACAATCCTGCAGCCAAGAAAACCGAGTCCCTTTTATTACACTTCATGTTTCTCACTCAATCATGCTGATAAAGTTATAGACTTTGGTTAAGCCTGAGGAAGCTTTAGAGTATTAGTTTTCATTGCCGCTACTGGACTTAAGCCTTATTTATACCAATTTCGGGGGAAGGAAATATCTCAAATCCCTTCAGTGATGTCATTTCTAAGTGAGGAATATACTGTATCTTGGTAGTTCCTCAATACATGAAGGAAGAATAAAAATATAAATTGGATGATTGGAGAAAAAAGTTCAAAGGTTACAATGACCCCAATTTAATTTATCTAACTTAAAAATTAAATGAGGAAAAAAGCAACGTTTAACTGCATTGCTGTAAGAGTTTTTAGTATTTAATATCAGTCAATGAGGATAAGTAGCCTGTGGTTCATTATTATTAAACAAGTTAAGATCAGAAATAATCCAATTTTGGGGAAAAATGCCTCATGAATAACAGGGCGATTGCTCTCTTCTTAGTGGTGCAAAAAATAATATAGAAGAGTCCACATGGTCTTTCTTTCATTTTATTTTCGCCATCTGAGTCAAAAGACATTTCTCAAGACAAGTGATGGCTTTTGTCTTGAGAGGGATTTTTTTGTAAGAAACTTCAGCTTTTGTTGCTGCTAAGACAAAGGAAAACACAGCGTTTATCATCAATGAAAACCTTCAATTTTATCATCATTTCTATTATTACATCTTGTTTGAAGACTGAGGGAGAATATCCGTCATGCCAATGTGAACATGATTCACATTCTATTATTCTAATTCGTCAATGCTTGTGCTGGTCCAACATTTTTACAAATTAGGTTTTTGCCATCTCAGGGTAAAAACGGAGTCAAAATAGATCATACTGACTTGGTTATAATGACTTTCTTATCTTGCAGTCCTTAACATCATCATTATTAGTTCCCCAGAATAGAATCACTTTTTCAGGCAAGTGCAACAGTGTTGATAGATGTGGCTGCATTCACTGCGCCTGTATGTGAGCCTGTGAGAGAAATCTCAGGAGTCATATGAGCAGTTCAGGATCAAACAGTCTGAGGCCTCAGAGCCTCTAAATGGCCCACTCAACTCAGCTCTCTACATATAGTGGACTTTTATGGCTCGGCTGACCAATTCCTCACTATGGCGGCTGAGATGGAGTCAGAGGTTCAAGAGTTATTTTTGTGTGCAACCACTGCTGCTAGAGTGAGTCAGTATGTAGGAGACCTTTGGATGGGTTTTGTAGACCTCAATCGCTGCAGGAGAACACCTTAATATTGGAGGTTAGTTAGACGATCCTGCAGGTGGTTGCTGGAAAAAAGAAATTCTTCTAACTGAAGAAATCTCTTAGAGGAGCTCAACCAGAGAGGAATGACCCGGTTACGGAGATAACGATTTTTATTTTTTTTATTTTTAGAAAACTCTTTCCAAATGCTGTGTAGTTCTTCTCATGTTAAATAAACTGACTTGTAAGTGTAAAAAAGGTGGACTGCCCCTTTAAATGCAAGAAATGTCAGATGAGATGTTTGGGGTAAAATGCAGACTTAATTGAATGGAAGCTATAATGTCTTTGTTACCTCCCCAGTGAATTAACAGGAGATGGAAGAAGAGAAAGAATGCCTATGAGAATGAAACAAAAGTAATGTAACACGTATGGAAAATGGGAGAAAAATGCTGATGGAGGAAGACACGAGGGCAAGGCCACATACAAGAACTAATTAAATTGTTTTTGCAATAATTACTTATTTGATATACTTTGATTGTGGTGCTGATACAGTGTCTCATTTGATTACATTAGAAATAAAGAGATGATTACATTAGATTTTTTGGGTGTTTTGAAGTAATTTAATTGCATGGTGTTTAAAGGTGCTCTAAGCAATGTGGAGTAACGTTACTTCTTGTTGAAGTATTTTCAAACAAAACAAGACTAGCTAGCCCCTCCTTCCTCCTCATCCCGTCCCCACCCTTCTGTGCTTCCACACACTAACCCCCCACCCCCAAACCTTCTTGTTGGTTATTGGCTGGAACGCTGAAACACTGTTTTGTGTATGCTTTGTGGTGCAGGTGGGCACAGTTTATTTTTGTTGCCTTTTGTAGACCCTGTGTTTTGGGGACACGCAGCTCACGGACAGTGAGGAGAGGTTTGCTGTATGTGACGACAAATTAAGCCTAAAACATGCTTGATATTGCTTAGAGCACCTCTAAAAGAGTCAATGCTTTCCCAGGAAATTCTCTTCACATCCATTCCTCTCATATCTACTGCAACATCTTTGTTTGTAGAGGGGACTGTATGTCTCTCTGTTGTTTGTCATCATAATCATTTCCCTAACAAATGTGTTCTTGTCAAAGACAAATACTGCACAAAAAGGTGAGCCCACCACAGTACATGTAAGTTTATTTTTTTAGCTTTTGTTAAACCACAAATAAATGAGATAATGATTATGTGTGCATGTGGTTTAAGATATTTGGAGCAGGATGTAAGTACACTTCTGTGTAGCTCTGTAGAGGTTTATAGTTACAGCAGGGAACATTAAGTGTATGAAACAGCTGTATTTGCATTGTATTTCAATTCTATTTTATTTATATAGCGCCAAATCACAACAACAATTGTCTCACTGCACTTTTCATAAAAGCTATGACATTTTTCTGTATACTTCACACACATTTCCACCCATTTCCACCTGAGAGTTGACCTTCAGTAACCAGCTCCACTGCACAGGGTTTGGTTTTGGTGTTTTGAACAATAAGGGTATCTTTGTAGCAGATGTTTCCTCAACAGCATTTTCCAGCCCAGCTGTGGATTTCAACTACAGATCTGCCTCTCCAAACTCAAGGCTGCTAACTTACATAATAGGTTTGCTGACCAGATTCTCTCAGAGGCAGAAGAATGAGCATGGCTCCTGTTCATTGAGCTGACATTACAGGCTAGACTGTGGCTGTCTACTTGGTTTTGGTTCTGAATCAGTGCTCACAAGGCATACATGGGTAGCATGTTATTTGGGAGAACACCCTATGAATACAATGCGGGTAATAGAAACTCAGCACCCCCTGGTGTCAGGACTGAAGCCCATATTCACTGGGTTATTTGTCCCAGTTTATGTTTTAATTTTTAAAATGTTATGTTTATGTTTCAAATGCATTACACATTTGGACGTTTATTGAAAATAAATGAATGGGTGCGAAAGGTAGTCTATAAAGAACTAGGAACCTCGGACACATTAATCAATATGTCAGTCAAATTATAAAAATAGAATAACATTCTTTCTGATACTTATATAAACCTTTATTCAAGGTCACAACCACACATGTATTACTTGTGTATGTGAATGCTTTCTTCAAAAATTGCTGTCTCTAGTTTTTTTTAATCATTATTTTACCATTTATTGAGCCTATATGTGGAATACAACTTTTAGTGACTGGTAAGAACATTTTTGGAATGCTTGGTTTTAACAGAAACTTAAAGTGGTAAACATGTAAAACAATAATAACTAAAAACGATTATACTTTACTGACAAACATAAAACAAATAGATAACATAAAAATAAACTTTAATTATATGGATCTCACTGTCATGGCAATTTTGCTAACTTAAAATAAAAACGTATTGTAGTTGGGCAGGTTCGACGGTGTTGCTCTGGCCCATCGCCTCACATAACAAACAACGTAATTGCAGAATGGCGATTTACCTTCGAAATAAAAGCGAAAAGCTCTTAAATACATGCCATAGTGATACGACATAGGAACAAACAAAACGTTATGAAGACAACATCGTAGCCTATTGTGATTAGCTGCAAAGAACCCCACTAATTGGTTAATGTTTCAAAATGTGTAATATATGATCGGAAAATGAGCTTTATACTGAAAGTTGTTTAGCGGAAGTACGCGTGTCAACAGTCTATGGTGCTTACATAATACAGATGATTTGAACGTCTAGTCCTGGGACAGAGCTAAAAATGAGTGCGTGTTACTACTGTTAAACCAAAACATCGCTGTTGCAGGTGTACAGTCAGTCCTAACACGTTGACCGTTAACGTTAGTTCTGCTTAACCGTCCTTAGCTTAGCGTGTCCTATTATGTGGGTTTTCGGTTACGGGTCCCTTATATGGAAAGTGGATTTTCCCTATGAGGAAACAAGAATAGGCTACATAAAAGGCTTCAGCCGTCGGTTTTGGCAGGGCAGTACCGACCACCGAGGAGTACCGGGTAAGGTGAGCATACTTTCTTCTCTCTTTGGGATAGCTAGCTAGCTGTATAACGTTAACAGTCCCAATAACTGATGCAAAGTTGCCGTGTGTGTGCTCAGTGTTGCTTTGTCAATTAGGGCAAAATCCGGCGACAGCAGGATATGAAATGTAGCGTTAAACAAAAAAATATAATTGGATAATAACACAACATTCTAAAAATTCTAGTTATTAGTTTTAATTTATTGTGTAAACACAAAAAGATAAGTACACACTTGACAGTCTGGTGAAATTGTTAATTTACTTTAAAACATCACATTTGGTCTGTAACTTTAAGCGTTAGCTGGCCATGAAATAATAGTATCGTATAACAGCTAGCTAGCTAGCTAATGCTAGTAGTTAAGGTAGCTACTACCTTAACTATAGCTAAGTTATACAGTATTAAAGAGTAGGGAGACATTGCTGGATGTTGCCATTTGATCCACAAGTCTTATTTAGGCCGATCTCTTAAACAGAGTAAGTGTCTAGAGATCTTTAGACACTACTACTAACTTATTTCATACAGTCTATGGTGACCTCATACAGCAGCTCATTGTGGTGCTATATATATTTACTTTATTCTTTTTTTTGTCATTATTATTCGGGGAATTTAAACTAAACATTAACAAAACAGGTTATTCATTACAATGTATGCTACCTTAGCTTGTATTATTACCATAACATTTACATACAACAACCATATTTAGTTTGGTTGACATTTGTAGAGTATGTACTAAATACAATTTTATAATATGACTTCTACATAATCCTACCTGGCTCCTTGACATGATTGTGCCTCTGTGTCCTTTACAGCCTGGCCGGGTGGTGACACTGGTGGAGGATCCCGAGGTAAGACATGTGGGATAAGGGTTTAGAATTTTAGAGGTTTTTTAATAGTTCATTTCAGTCATTTGCAGCTGAGAACTGGAAGGAGTGGTGACCAAAGGAGGCGTTAATAGCCTAACCTTGAAGGTTGAAGGTTTATATTAATGTTAGTAGCTTAGGCTACAGTGGTCATAACTTGATCTGACTGCCTCTTGTTTTAAAGCTATGATATATGAGATAGCTGAGACTTATTATTTGTTTTGTCAGATATGGACATTTGAGTTTCAGGTTGATTTGAATGTACAAACGTACATGACGTGCATTTTGTGGGACTCAAACAAACTAAAGACAATTTCTGAGCAAGAGCAACTTGTGAGTTATTTGCAAGCAGGGTGGTGTGGTCACAAATTGACCTTGTTGGCTGCCTCCTTATTTAAAAAGACGCTGTGTGACGTTTGAGTCGCTATCAAGCCATGCCCGGCAGACACGATGTTATGGCGCGCTGCGTTAGCATGCTGAGACTTAAAAATTTTCTCACAAAGGTATCTACGAGTTCGAATCCAAGTTTTTAGTTCATTTTTTTTCTACTGTTAAAAGGACTAGATACTTAGTCCTCAGAGAGGTAACGTACACGTCGTTATGTTGAACATTAATGACAACTTAACAAAAAGGCTTTCACGCCGACAGCTACGTATTCTCTTCCCGTTTTCAATAGCTGTCGTCACCACGACAACAACAGACGCGTTTGGCTGACGGTCGCCAGTTAACATGGACTCTCGTTAAACCGGAACACCGGGTATCACTGTGTCACTAGCCATAGCATAGAGTTTGTTGTAGCAACCAACGTAATAAGATTTATATAGCCCATTTAATGAAATCCACGGACGCTTTACACAAGTAACGTTACAGGAGGACAAGGGAAAAGAAAATAGTAGGCCAACACAAACACGGAGTAAAAGAAAAAACGGCCGCAGTCCGCACTAGGCCGTAATCGGATGACGTAAAATTACATTGCGCATTGTAAAGTTATTTTATGAATGAAATAGGCATATTACATACCTGAGGGCCACTTCGGGGACAGTTTTGAATCACTTATAATCCTGTACTTTTCGCCATCTGTTGAAAATCCGACCGATTTGCTCCGATTTCGTCCGTTGTCCTTCACATTACCTTCTAGCTTTGAGTTCTGTGTTTAATTTACTTCTTTTCTGTGATGGTCCTGTCCCAGTATCAGCTACAGACCTAACTACAGCGGATATCTTGTAAAATAACATTACAATACTACAGAGATATATCTCATGCATCCTTTACCCGGCTAACACCATAGAAAGTTTAAGAAACTAACACAAGCTTTCCGGTGTTTCAAAGAAATCGGTGACCTATCAGAATTTGTTACCGTAGCGCCGTCTACCTGCCGCAAATCGTTCTGTGACTTCGCGGGAAAAATCGAACCCAGGCAGATCAGGCATTAAAAACGTTACAAAAAAATCTCGTTGGCTGTTACAGGTCATTCAAGATGAATGATGATTGTATGAAAAACAAACAACCAAAAAGAGACACATATGGGGATATTGCAATTTCTTTTTAAAAAGGAAGGATGTTTAAACCCCCCCCACACACACACACATACACACCAAATACACACACCTAAATCCTGGATAAAGCTAGGGAAAACACTGCAGTTACTGTACTACGGTTTAGGAAAGAAGATGGCAGTGCTAATAGACTGTTCTTTGTTAAGTTCTTCATTCTGCATTCTTTCCAAGAGATGCCAAGCTATATCTTTTTCTTCTTTCACTCCAGGGATGTGTTTGGGGTGTTGCTTACAAGCTGCCGACAGGCCGAGAGAAGGAAGTGAAGAGCTACCTCGACTACAGAGAAAAAGGTGGTTATGAGGTCATCACTGTGACCTTTCACCCCCGCCCACCACTCTCTCCCCCGCCCAGCGAGATGCTGCTCTACATCGGCTCTCAGGACAATCCAGACTACCTCGGCCCCGCCTCACTGGAGGAGATAGCCAACCAGATTGTCAACTCGACCGGTCCAAGCGGGCAAAACTCTGAGTACCTGTTTCAGCTGGCTGACGCTGTGAGAACAATTTTGCCTGAGGACTCAGACACACACCTGTTTTCTCTAGAAACTTTAGTGAGAGAGAGACTACACAGTAGTTGTAGTTGATTGTGTTTAGATAATAAATAAGACTTTAACAATGTACACCAGTCTGGATTTGTTAAGTAATCTCAGGTTTAAGATATACATAGGGCCAATAAGGATAGTTGTCAGGTGCAGAGAATATGTTGAAAAAGCCTGTTTTTAGTGTCAACCTACAATACTGTAAATGTCACCATTTTGTCTCATGCAAAACAATACTTAAAAGATGCCTAAAAACAAGAAAAAAAAAAATATAATTACATAAAGGTACAGTAACAAGCATACTACAGGGTGATCACAAAATATGCTTTGGATAAACCTTCCAATTCACACCTTGTACAATATAAAACAGCACAAACGGTATGTGGTTTAATAAATATATTCTGAGTGAATAAATCTACATTCACTTATACATTTGGTCTGTTTCTATTAATGTTTAAATAGCATGTGACGTATGTGTGTACTACTGGGTGCAATATAGGGCTGATGTAACATTTACAGTAGGTTTATTTTCTTCAAAAAGTGGAAACCCAGAGCAGTACTAATTTAGTACATTACAGTTTAGTACACAATTTTTTTAGTGCACCCTGAAATGAGCAGAGAAAAACAACACAGCACTGCTTCTTATTCAGTCAGTATACGTCTCAGCACAGTGAACATATCAAACTAAAACACACTGCATCAGAAAAAAACTCAACGTGCAGAATAAAAATAGTGACAACTCTATCTCTGTCTTTCTTAAACACACACCCACACACACACTTTTGAAACCCATTACTAGTGTATATTGGCCATGGTTTGTAGCAGCTTCTGTATAACAGAACTAAAACCTATCCGTGCAGAAAGAAACATCTATGTTTGATCTCTGTCTCTGTTCAGAACATAATCAGCTGTGAACATCTATGTGGTATGAATGTACACAAAAAAATATTGCTTGATCAGTCAACCATGCCACGACACAGCATGCCATTCTTCCTCTCTAAAATTAAATACATCTCCGTTTATAAACGATGCAATTCCTTTATTGAACAGAAAACAGTAAATACTCAGTGTTGAGCTATTGTATAATACAACACAGTGGGTTGTTCAGGAATATGATAAATGAGATTACAGCATGTTATGCATTGAATTATAATTGTAATGTAATAATTGTAGTAATATGTTTGTGTTATATACATTTATATAATTTACATAATTTCTACAAATATAAAAAACCTCATATCATGCTGATTTTTAGGTTCACAATTGTATTTAGAGGTTGTACCAGATGAGAACCCAAACCAGCTTCGCAACCTAGACTGGAGCAAGACATTTTAGAATGGTAAGTTATTCAAATGTTAACAAATGAATCTTTCATACGTAACATTTTAATTCTCGTGGACAAGGCGCTTTGAGGGCGTGCCACACTAGCAGCTAGGCGAGCATTATAACGTGTGTTATGAAGTGACGCATGTCTGTCACGGAAGTAAAGGCTGGACTACAATAGAGCTGTTT
>NC_045753.1:15032193-15038770 GCF_008692095.1 Etheostoma spectabile
AGTTTGTGAACAGTGTTTTCTGTTGGAGATGGTAAGTCCCTTTGGAGTGGACTTTGGACTTTTTCATTTTGTAAACCTATAACATGCACAAAAAAGATATATAACAATTAATGAAAGGGAAAAAGCCCCAAAAAGAATAATATGAGCACTTTAAGTAATACATATACAGTATGAGAAGCATGACATTTCATGATTAGTGTTGGGTCACATTACAACTGTAAAAACCATTAGACAGTGTAGATACCATTAGAGTGAAGTATTTGAGTCTATTCAAGTTTATACATTTATTTACATTAATTCTACATATTTATATCATGTTTTTCTTGTATTTAGTAAATGAACCAACCTTTTATGTTTTTTAAAATCTTTTTTAAAGTTAGAAGTAAAACACTGTAATAAGAAATAGTGAACTGAAAATATACAGAGGTTTCTTGTAGATGTGGACAAATCAGTAGTCGAATATATTAAACAACAAAAAAAAGATACCCCTAAGGAGTATCTCTAAAGTAAAGTGGCCACCTTTGGGGCTGTTGTGCTGCTTGGTGAGACAAAATAAAAACACCAAGTAAGTTAAATATTTGAAACCGTTTAGCCCAGGACTGCTTTTCTGCTGGGTTTACCGAAGGCCAACATTGGCACGTGAGGTACCAGAGGCAGGGCTGTCAGCCACTGAAACCATATCAGACATTTGAACACATACAATCCCAACACTGTTAAAAGGTGTAGTTAGTCAGTCTGTAGAGGACCTGGCAAGGCAGCTGGCTGTCTAGGCGTAGTAACAGGGTGACACCAGCAGGTCTGTGAGGACGAGCAGCTGGTCGTCAGTGAAGCACTGCCGATGCTCCTGCCAGTTATCGTGGTGAGTACGCCTGAACTCCGACAGGGTCTTCTTCACCGTCATCTTGGGACAACAAACATGATCATCATTACTGACACCACCGGAAAATAAAATTGTGAATACATTACATATGTACTGTACATTGCCCAGCACGCATAGGCTTACAAGACACCACAAACTGATGTAAGCCAGATCCAGAATGCAAAAGCACACGTTTTAAAACAATACTGAAAAAAACAGTGGTGTAATTTAATAAATTCATTCACTCAAGCACTTTTACTAAGAATATTCTTTTACTTTATTTAGTGCTTGTACTTGACTTAAGTATTACCATTAAAAGCTACTATATACTGTATACTTAATTACATTTAAGAGGTAAACATTGCCCTTTTTCCCACTACATTTGTTTGACAACAGTAATTGCGTTGTGTATTAAGATCAACATTTGTTGCATTGTTATTAACGAAAGTACTAAACCATTTTAAAAGAAGTTAAAATCAGCTCCACCTCAGCAGTTAAATGCCCCTTACACATTAAAGCATAAGCAGTAATGATCTAATTACTATTATATGTATGATAATAAAACGCAAAGGGGCATTTTCTGTATAATGGGTACTTGATACTTTAGCTACATTTTGCTTGTAATACTTCTGTACTCAACACAGTTACAAAAGTAGGACTTTTACTCGTAACACAGTATTTTTACATTGTGGTAATACTACCTTTACTGCAGTGAATTTTTATTAACATTACTTTTTTTTACCAAATTCCTAAATCACAAAAAAAAAACTTTTACTACACAGTAGGATCCCGGAAAAATCAGAGTAAATACTAATTAAATAGTCCCATCTTGCCTTCTTTTTTTATAGGCTTTTGAGACAAAGTTAGCAAATTTAAACAGCGAATCCAATTTGTGACGGTATGAATATTTTATTGTTAACTCATGAATGAACGTTGAGTTATTACATTATGCGTACGGTGAAGGATTACAAAAAAAGTTATACAAAATTATACAATCTTTTTCACTCTTAAATACTTTTGAATCTGTCACATCAATACCCAGCAGAAGAATACTGGTTCCCAATTGTTCAACTCCAGATCTTTGGCTTCTAGATAAGTGAGAATAACATAAGGATTTGCGTCCATAGTAACATACTTAATTTTGGATTTGACAAGATAGTTTCTTTTTTAAAGAAAATATTTTAAATAAGAAAATACATGGGGCGAATGCTCTTACTTTGTGAGCTTGACAAGATATTTTCAATTCATTTTTATACTATACTTAAATAAAAGCTTACTTCGAAGACCATTAACAGTATAACCCAAATTATTCCTGTATATGCCCACAGTATATCAGACTCCTCAAAGATTGAGTAGCCCATGGCGAACCGTAATATTCCATCACTGGAGTAAAAATATACATTTTAAAGTGGTGTGTTTGTTCACCAAATGAGGACATTTTACATTAAATGGAGGATGTGAAGAGTTCTTTCTGCTGCTTCATTTGTGATTCAAGGGTGGAAAAAGTAGTTGATAACAGCCTTTGATAACAGCCACTATCAGTTCTTACAACGAGAGCTGCCGTCACGTTTAACAGCAGAACTAGAACAAGGCCGAGTATGACTTGCAAAGTAACTAGTTCCTGTTTTGAGCGGTGAAACTAAGGCACTGCCTCTTGCTGATCTGGAGACACACTATGTAAAATGCAGCGTAGAATCCAACAGGAGCTGACAATTCAGCATTTGTTTACATTAATTAAAAACTAATGAGATAATAACTTATTGATGTTAAAATGACACATATTAAATACACAACATAGAAATTATTTAAAGTGAAACAAGTTTGGAGTGAAAAGTCAGCGTGGTTAAACAAGGAGATAAAAAAAGGAATTAAACTGATTATCAGTACAACCAAGGATGTTTTCATGACTTAAACATCAAGTACATTTATTTCACATCATTGCCTTCAAATAAAAATGATTAGATTATATTTTAAGGAAGCAAGGAAGGAAGGAGGTGCCTGTGGCTTGACAACCAAAACTGATTTTGACTACAGATTAGTCAGTCTGCCTGAAGTAATGAAGATATTATATCCTTATTATTCTGCACACAATCTGCTATTTCTACCATTTTTATATACAGTATTATATGTACAGCTAGTCCTTTATGACGCTTTTGTAATAGACAATAATTCATCTGCTCACAAATTCTTTAACTGTATTTCATTGTATTTTCTTTCTTGTCTCTTTCAAATAGGAAAAGCAGTAAATTATCATCATCATTGGCTCCCCATCACCGTAATGTATTATTCAAACTGTGCTACGGATTACATTGTATGTCTTCTTCATGCCTGAAGTAAGGCCAAAGACACAATTTTCTCCTCAATTGGACAATGAAATTGTATTCTTTCAGCTCACACTGTGTTGAGCTAGATGTTTGTGACTGTGTGGGTGTGTGTGTACCTCTATAGGCTGTGGGTCGTTGAGATGGTCGCTCAGATCCATCAGTATCTGAGGCATCCAGTCAGGGACATCGTAGGGGCTTGACAGGATGCACGCACTGAAGCCGAGCACTCCAGCATGGCGCCGCACTAAGTCTGTGAACACAAACACACACACAGACACACACACAAATATGAGTTAAAATTAGCCTCTTAGTATTAAGTATTACTGTGATTGCCTTACTTTGTGATTGTGACATGCACGTAAATGTGTGTGTGTGTGTGTGTCTGTGTGTGTGTACCTGTGGAGGCCAGCTCTCCCCTCGCCTTGGGGAGGTAAGTCTGACTCAGCGTCTGGAGCTCTGTCTGCAGACTGGAGTCCAGAGGGAAGAATTGGCACTGCAGTAAACCACTGAGGGTGGTGCCTGCCATGTCCCTCACCTAGAGGGAGAAGGAGGAAGGGGAGCGTGTGGGGAATGGAAGGGAATAGAGGGAGGGACAGCAAGGAGAGAGAAAGAAAAAACAAGACCTGTGAAGAACCGACAAAGAGAAGCGGAGAAAAGCACGAGGCAGTTTTAGGGCAAGAAGCACATAAACAATTTATTAAAAGAGACGAGTGCAAGGAGATCGAGGGAAAGCGAGGTACACAGGACAGAGATTAAGAGAGGAGGAGGAGCAAAAATAGGAGAAGAAGGGATAGATGCTGAGTTGAGCTGAGGTAAAATTCACTTGCAGCATCCCTGCCTTCCTGCATCACTTTGCATAAATTATGAATAAGCACTGAGTGACGGGGGATGTATCAAAATAGACAATGATAGATAAACAACACATTCACCAGCTGTACAGTACACTTACACAGTTTACAAAATATTAATAGAAGCAACTGTTTTTCTAAGTTAGACAACCAGAGTGAAGCTCCGTGCTTATTGATTTTCACCTGTACATCCAGGTCAATGGAAAGAGAGGGTTAGAGAGGGTTTTAAAAGCCGGAGGGACAAGTAAGACATGGATTGTACAAAAGATGAAGTAACTCAAATTTAAAGGAAACTTTTACAGTATAGTCTGTGCATGAGTAGTAAAGTAAATTGTATTGCATTCAATAAATTGGCATTAAATGATTAGCCGTTGGTCCAGATTAACAGTCAAAACAAATATTTTGTGCATTAGATTGATTTATGATGTTATTTTTAGATCACCAGCTACAAGGAGTGCAAGAAGGCCATAGTGCTCTATCAACATCCCTGTAACCACAGAAGAAGAAAAAGCACCAAAAGTGGAAAACAACTTAAGAGCTGAGCAGAGATGTATAGGGTTATTTTTAAGCAATAACTGTGAATAGAAAAGAGGAATCAAGATTTAGTGAGGAGAAAATAGGGGACAATAAGTGGCCATTTATAATCCTGTGACAATTATAACTTCCAGAGGGGCAATGGCTGTATTAAACCAGTGTTTGCTGCCTTTTTCTGTATACATTACCTCAAGCTGTTCATCAAGCAGCAGCTGCATCACCAGCTTTCTTATGCGGAGCACCTCAGCAGGCAAACTGAGCAGGGTAAACAAGTTGTAGAAAACCATGATCTGGAGGTAGGTCAGCACCGAGAATCGTGCATGCCACGATCTGCTGCCTGCCATCTAGAGAGGAAAGGGAAAGAAAAGGGAGTAAGATAAAGAGAGAGATTGGTTGGAGTTTGTACAGCCACAAGTCCTTTTCAAGTTTTATGTAACCTGTGCAAACAAAATTACGTTGCGGACACATGATTCACATGATGTCTGCACAAGTTATTATAATTTTGCTTCAGAGCATAGGCTACGTCTCTCTACCAGTTAATCAAGTTGTCACCTGTCATATAATGAAAATCTTTCAGTTCTTGCATTAGACTAAAAGTCTACAGCCATGCTGGGGGTTCTGTGAGGCTGCATATAAATGCTGGAATGCTTTCAGCTAAATGCTAACGTCAGAATGCTAACATGTTAACACTGACTATGCCAACATCCTTTCTCATCCCGTCTAATATTACCATCAAATATAATACTAGAAACAGCTAGCCAAGAGTCTACAGTCACGCTAGCAGCTCTGTGAAGCTGTATAGGAGCAGTGGCGCTTTGAGCTAAATGCTAATATCAGCATGCTAACATACTTACAGAGACATTGTCATGGTAAACAGGTCTAATGTTTACCTTGTTCACCATTGTGGTGTAGCTTGCTAGCATGAAAACATTGTTATCACTAAAGACAAAGTACAATTGAGGCTGATGGGAACATTAGTGTTGGAGGTATTTATTTAGAAAGCAAAATATTAGACAAATCAAAAATATATACTTTTTTATCCTCACAACCTAGCTGTTTGCCTCTGCTTCCAGTCTTTACGCTAAGCTAAGCTAACCACCTACTAGCTCTATATTTAGCAAACAGATATGCGAGTGGTATTAATTCTCTCATCTAACTCTCGGTGAGAAAGCAAGTATTTTCCGAAATGTCAACCTATTCCTCTAAATAATTGTGAGATCATGTGCGCATGAGATCATGTTTCCACGAGTTAAAAAAAAAAAAAGGTTTGGGTATCAAGGTGAAACAAAACATGTTTGCAATTCTTTTTCATCCTTTTAAAGCTATCAAATATGAAACTGCAGACACAATGTTTCTATGAGTATCAAGGATTTCTCAGCAGGGGTGTCACTCACACAGAAAATGCTTTAACTAAATCACATAGTAAGCTAATTAAAATAGCACAGGTTGTTTTTAGTCTAACAACACCTTGAGCAGCATAGGCCCTAAACACAGACAGCAGGCAGGTGTGGCTGTGAGTGTGTGTGTGTGTGTGTCTCTCTGTGTTTGAGTGTGTGCATATTACTTCTTCCAGCGCTGCCAGAACTAGAGGGATGTGCTCAGGATACAGCAGGCCCTGGGACATGAGAGAGAGACACACGCGTGCATCCTGCTTCATCTCATCATAGCTCTCATCAATCTCCACCGGGGCAATCTGCAGGGAGAGACAAACAGAGAGAGAGAGATGGGGAGAGGTAGGAAGACACAGAGCTACGCACCATTTTGAGTAAATGAAGAGAGAAATTGAGTTTAATGGGCAAGTAAGATTGAGTGGGTAATAATGCTGCGCAGGGACCTTTGTGTGTGTGTGTGTGTGTATTCTTACCTTAAAGAGTAGAGGCAGAAGCTGAAGTTGCTGCTGAACAGGCGTAGTAAAGGTTCGCCCTGCACTTGCCATCAACCATTTCAGCACTGTATATGGCACACACACACACACAAACACACACACACACACACACACACACACACACACA
>NC_045753.1:15038780-15040322 GCF_008692095.1 Etheostoma spectabile
CACACACACACACACACACACACACACACACACACACACACACACAGGAGATTTTGGTTTGCTGCCAAATAATAAAAATAACAGACTTGGGGCTGTGACCTTACTGCGTTGTTCTGGTAATAAAACACAATCTATCATGATTTAGTATCTAATGATTTGGATAATTTTATAACCAGATATTTATCTGTATAATGGAGATCGGGGTAGTAACAGAAACTGAAAAAGCAAAAATGCAAGACAAAAAATGAGATCTTAATTCAGTCATTAAACCAGTATACCACCATAAAAACTGAAGCAAGTGCTTAGAAACACAAAATAAGAAACCTTGACTTAAATTGAAATATCTGCTCCCAAACTATGACATTTTATTTTGAACTATCTTTTAGAAACACATCTACTGCTTTATAAAATTATGTTTTTATTATCTTGGGGAACTGACACTTTACTGAGATATAATAAAAAACCAAAGTGGATCTAATTCATCAAACAGCTTTTGGAGACTGTAACTGAAAGGAAAACAAAATCATTAATAAAATGTAGTACAACTATGTGGCCCGTACAAATGTTAATATTAGAGAGACCCTCCCAAATATTGATTTAGACTCCTTTCCATAACTTTCTTTTTGAAAGGCTTAAACACACACTCTTGAAATTCCCCTTAATCTACACTTCACTACCTTTTAAAGTAGATTAAAAAAATTAAATCAATAAGGGATTACAGCTCTTAGGTTGTTTTATCTAGCTTTAGTGTGTCAGTCTATTTCATCAAGAGAACAAGCTGTCCTAGTATATATACATTTTCCCACAGTCACTGTCTACACCCTGTCCATCCACCACACAGTTTACATGCTTGCATCCATATTCTGACCCGTCTTCAGCAGTTTGACAGCCTGGGTGCACTCGTCTGTCTCCTGGGTGTTCTCCTCGTGGACGTGGTTGTGGATCTCCGGCTCCAACATGAGGGGCTTGAGTTGCTCTAGGACCCGAGCGACAAACTCTGCCACGTGGGGGGAGGAGGTTGGACTGGTGTGGGGCAGGGCCACGTCTATCATGAAGATATAGGTCAGGACACTGGAGAGAGAGGAGGATAGAGTAGGGTAAGGGAGGAAAGAAAAGACTCACAAATACAGAATGGAAGCAGTTAAAAAGAAACATGGAGACAAAATAATGAGGCTTAGAATTAAACAGCCCAAACAGTGCACACAAACTAATTAGATTAACCTATTAAACGAGGATTCGGTAACCCAGAAGAGATAACAAAACGTTAATTTGGTACCTTCCAATGCGCTCTCTGACATTCTTATACACCTGGGTGAGTTTGGGCTCCAGGTAAGCCAGCAGCCTGTGCAGCAGTTCAGAGACTCTCCACTGCTGCTGGGCCAGACCTCCCTGGAGCACATACAGCAAACTGACAGAGACAAAGAGAGAGGGGGGTGAAATCAGAAACCTCACAAATATTGTAGTTGACATAAATATATATACTATGTGTACATAGCCATTCATGCGCATGGGCACACACACACACACACACACACACACACA
>NC_045753.1:15040332-15047713 GCF_008692095.1 Etheostoma spectabile
CACACACACACACACACACACACACACACACCTGGCATCCCTGAATGAGCCGCCCTCTCCGCTTAGCGGGCTCTCCATCAGCAGCTCAAACAGCCAGTGGAGTTTCCTGGGGTCCCGGCCCTCCTGTTAGATGGCAGGCGATACAAAATAGGCTTATTTTTGGAACTATTATTTTAAGTGGGCATCAGATCTACTGAGGTACTGTATGCACATATTCCTATGTTTTTACTTCCAATGCTAACAGAGAAAGTAGTCTCTGGTTCAAAATTGTAGATGGTCTTTGTATTACATACACTAAGATGCTAAAGTTTAGCAGGTGTCATTTTTACCATTGTTAAAAGAATGGGGTGCCCGCACTCTGCTAATACTCCCATACGTTTATTGTGCTGCAACATTTCGACCCTGCTGGGTCTTCCTCAGGCAAGATCCAGCTCCTGTTCGCCCTGAACCTCACCGGTGGGGGTGTACACACTACCACTACTGCTCTACCATTGTTACCATCTTAGTTTAACATTTTTTTAGTTATGGTTATGGTAGACTGAAATTAGTTTTGCAGGTATTTGGTCATAAAACAAAGCACTGGAGAATTTAAAAGGTTGTCCTGATGATGGCGCTAGATGAAAAGTAAAAAATATTAAACTTTATTTTGAAGGGAACATGAATGTACATGTTACGTGGCAGTCCATAAGTTAGTTGTCAATGAAATTTCACTCAAAACTATAATCGTTCGCTGCATGGTGGCACTAGAGGAAATGTCTGGGGGAAACATGAATATCGGTACAAAATTTCATTTCAATCAGTTCAGTAGTTGATGAGAGTGAATGTCAGTCCGGACCAAAGTGGTGGACAGACCGACATTGTCATCCATAGAGCAATGCTAGCAACATAAAAATAATAGGTGTGTTTGTGCTGCAAATTGTGTTTTAAAAATCCAATTTTCACCCAACTGTTTGTTTTATTGATTGAAAAAATATATTTTATATGGAAAACATACATCTAAATCCCCAATACTTTTTACCAAGCCCTTATGCCTCTCGGGTGCATTTGTATGCATGTGAGTTACTCACACAGGCAGTAGCGATGCAGGTGCCCCAGTCTGTGTAGCTTTCCACTGTGATGTTGGTTAATGCTGTCCTGATCAAAGGGCACAAAAGCTGCCATAACCTGTCCACCTGAGCACACACACACACACACACACACACACACACACACACACACACACACACACAAATTAGTATTTTTATAATATTGACTTTTCTTATCAAAAAGTGTGGCAGTGTATGTATTTGTTGCTGTGTTGTGTGTGTGTGTGTGTGTGTGTGTGTGTGTGTGTGTGTGTGTGTGTGTGTGTGCGTGCGTGCGTGCATGCGTGTGTGTGTCTCTCCGGTACCTTGCTGAAACTCCAGAGTTTGCTGCCTCTGATTAGTCCTGCAGTAATCTCACACAAACAGCGCTGGGAGCTCTCATGGGGGTCGTTGGCAAGCTGCTCTAGGTGAGGCCATAGTAAGGGCAGGAACACGTCTCCATAGTTACAAAACAGCCCCTGTCAATCAAACGTGAGCATGAGGGTTGTTATATGTGGAGTAACCACCTTTTTTTTCTTCGTTTTTTAAATCAAAGAAGGACAGTGTACAGTCATTCGTTTGACGCAAGTAAAGTGTCAGCTGTTTGACAGAGAACAATGAATCACAGCAGATGATGACACAAATTCTGGCTCTGCTGAGTTCAATTCAGCCTTGGCCAGCGGCGGTATGCTGTGTCACTTCTTTATAAAAGGTTTGCCAGATCGATTGAGGCTGAGAGTTTAAATTGCACCTTGAAGAGACAGAAGCGGCGGGGATTGAAGCTGTCTTTTCCTTTCCGATCCTCCAGAGAGAGAAACTCTATAAGCTGGTCAATAAACTCTGGGTCTGAGAAATATTCAAAGATGATCTTCTCACCCTGAGTGGCAGACAAACAAACACCAAATGTAATAATAGTAATATTGAGGCATCAGTGGGAGATTTTGCGTGTGGTACAGTATGAGCACCTCACTCATCTCCTCGTACGTCAGGTCATCTTTTGGCTTTTCAGAAGCTGCATGGATCATCATTTCTCTGAAAGGAGCGGGAGACAAAGAAGAGGCTGCTGTGATTTATAGATAACAACAAACTGACAAAAATATGGATAGACACATCTGCTGTCTTCAAATAAGCAGCAAAGATAAATGAATGATTATAAAGTCAGTTAGTCAGCAAGCCAGCATGCCCTCCATCTATACATCAATTCTTCTATCTAGGCCAGACAGTAAGTCGTTCAATAAGCCTTATCTAGGCCAGGCTGTGACAGGAAGTCAGTTCAACACTCCTGCTAGTTATCCAGTTGCCCAGATCAGTCATTTAGCAGTTAGCCAGGCATAAAGTTAGCCACAAAGCCAAACATCAAATCAACCAGGCAGTTAAGTCAATCAGCTATTTAGCTCCATCCAACCAAGCAGTTAATCAGCCTTCCACGTTCTTAATCCACCACCTAAACATTAATTCTCATTACCTGGGCCATGAGTAGTAGCCCCAGTGTGTTTTCTCCACATACGGCTGAGAATCCCACTGTTCCTCACTGAGAGGCAAGTTGTTGCTGTCATACTGCAGCCAGCGATTCCCTTCACGGTCCCCCACACACACACCCTCTGGTTCCTCGACACCACCTAAACATACGTGCAAACACAAGAAAAGTCCTAAACACACATATAAGCATGTCTTGGGTCTCTGAGTAGGGGAGTGTGTGTTTGTGGAGACTGCCAACTCTTGGAAAGTTGCCCAGTTTCTACATAGGAAAAAAAAGGATTTTCTAATTCCAGGCGATTTATCTTTTACTAGAAAGCAAATGTAGATTTATATAATCTTCTTCTTGTTTGCTCAATTGGAAATGGCCCTCACAATTAGCCTGTACATCATGATGTATTATTTAATTTAAATAAAGACTGTTAATGCTGAACTTGCTGAATTGAGAGAGGGCCTTGACAACTTAAAGTGCTGCATTTTCCTGCAAGAACTATGTCAGAGGTGTATACTGTATATAATAGCAATTGTGTGTTTGTGTGCTTATACTCACTTATATCAGATGGCTTCACAGCCACTTTCTTTCTTGGTCGTTTTAACTGTTTCAGGATGCCGGCCACTGCAGAGATTGCCACCTTAGAGAGATCATAGAGTGGTGAAGTAGAACCACACACAAACACAACAGCTCCTAGTTAGAAAAGTGCTGTGTGCACTGCTATTTGTCCTGCTAGTGACAGTGAGCTGGAATAGGCACTGGTCAGTCTCACTTTTACAGTTATTATAAGTCACTGCTGCTTATTTTTTATATATCCCTGATACTTATAATTAATTCATTGTAATGTTCTTAGTGTTTTTGCTACACACTTTTTACACAGGCCTCTTTGAGACTGTATACTAAACAATACAGATACTTTACAATAATTTGTTTTAATGAAACCACAGAAACACCAACTACGATAGAAGTACGGAAGTACACACCTTGCGTATGCTGATGGAGTCATGTGTGAGGCTCTGTGTGAAGTAGAGAACAGCGTCGGGGGGCAGTGGCTGATCTTCTCTTAGCTGGAGAGACAACAAGTCTGCTGCCATGTGCTCAAACTTCCAGGGCCTAAAACACAAGCAGACACGCATGGAAACAAGTCTTGTTGGAAATATAAAACAAAATAATAAAAATAACCTACTTCTGTATTGCAATGTTATCTTTCACTAAAATGTTGCTGTTAGCCTCTGCTAGAAAAACTATATATGTTTGAGTACATATACTGCAACTGATTGTTGTTACTTGAAGTCCTTTTAAATACAGAACATATAACAGAACTCACATAGTGTATTCTGACATTTTCCTAAACATTTATAGAGAAAGTACATATATAGTACATGTAACACATATAAAGGTGGGGGAGAAATCCTACAGGTTACTGTCTTCAAGGCAGTCCAAGAGATCATTGACCAGCTTCTCATATTTCCTGTACAAAACAAAAAGCATTAGTGAGTAGTGATTCTCCTACTTTTACAAATTACATGAATAGTAAAAATAAGAATATATGCTAAGGTCATGCTCTAGCTCTTCTGTAACCTTGAGAGAAAAAAATCTAAGTGGCTATTTAAACTGAAGGAAAGTGCAGCTTTCCTACCTCGCAGCAACCACGTTTCTGATTCGCTGACGTTGAAGCCCCTCTTTCAGCTCCTCTATTGACGGCGCTTCCAAAAAAGGTTTGGGATTTTTAGACTGAGCAATATGAGTGGCTATCTCTACACATGTCTCAGACACCTAGAAGTGGAAGAGGACAAAGGGGAGTAATTTAAAAAAGGATCAGATTAGGGTAGTGAATTGGCTGTTAATGAACACGTTGCTCACAGTAAAATAGATCCCTATGGTGTCATGCTGGCGATGGATCCTGTCAGTGATCTCATCGAGCAGTCCACAAATGGACTGCTTCTCCAGGGTCATGGAGGGCGAAAGGCCACAGCGGACCAGAGCGGGCCACACCTCCCCGACACAGTCCCAGTCCCTCGCACCGGCCAGACAAAGACTACTGTGAAGACCCAGCAGACAGTACAGAGCTCCCTTAAACACACAAAGGATAAAGACACATGACAGATTGTAATGTAATCAACAGCACAGGCAAATTGACAGTCAAGGACTGTGGATGAATTAGATCCTTTGACAGTTGGGGTCAGAGAAATGTGGCTTTTTGACACAGTGTTGGTTTCTATTATTTATATCAACAGGATGTTAATAATAGAAACCTAGAAACCAGATGTAAACTTCATTGTTCTTGATGTCCATTTAAAAAAGTTAAATCAAGTTCATCTAATTACAAAATGCAATTAAGAACAACCCCGAAGTACTGTAACAATGCTGCTCCTTCAATACTAACTTTTTGCCTAGGATCTGTAAGCTTTAGCGTTAGCATTTTTGCCTTAATATGTTATGGAGTTAGCATTTATCATGTATTATATCAATGAGAGGAACCTTTATTTATATTACACATTTTAAAAACAAAGTGCCTGATAGACACAAGTACAGATAAGTTGATGAATATATTCCCAAGATCACGTAAAATATACACGATAAATATTCAGTTTACTGGAACAAATAAACAATTTGGAAAGGTAAAATTAAATGAATTTAAATAAGCATTAAACTAGATAAAAGCCAATATGGAGAAAATAAGTCCTATAATAAGAAGAGTGTTAAAGAGGATACTGATGTTGCTCGCTTGATTTCCAAAAGAAGACCTTTTGCAGAGTTTTGGTGCCCTGACAGTAAATGTGCCCTATGCTGTCACCCTCTGTCTCCAGTCTAGCCCTGCGGAGAGTCAACAAACTGGTCTAAGTTTAGAAGTGTAAGGAGTGAAAGGGGGAACAATGCAGGGTAAAGGTAACCAGTGCAGGGAGTCCAATGTACAGTTAGCCATCAAACACAGTTTTGGACTACCTTACAGTTTCAGCACCACAGACAGTGATCATTATGAGCAAGATCAACAATTATATCTGTCACCATGTGCTGTATGTGTGCGTGTGTGTATGTGTGTTTGTGGTACCTTAAACTGCTGTGTGCCAGTGGTGTGTTGTGGTGAGAGCAGTTGCAGGGTTCGGGGAATCAGATCTCTGTAGGAGAAGCTAAAGGTTCCCAGTGAGGCCGTCAGCACATGCTGAGCTTTGCTACGTACCTGCAGGAACACACGCACGCATGCACGCACGCACGCACACACACGCACGCACACGCACACACACACGCACGCGCACGCACGCACGCACGCACGCACGCACGCACGCACACACAGTACATGCATACATCCTCAATTAATTACTATTTCACCAGAGATATTTATGTTAATACCATCAGGAAAAATGTGAACCACCAGATGTTCTGATTGAATATTTTTCTTGTTAATTTTTCGTGTCAGTTTTACCTGGCTGTAAGTGCTGGTAGAAAGCAGCAGCAGATCACAGAGCAGCTCCTGATGAACCACTTTATATTCACTGCCATCAACCACCAGCTTCCTCATCTATTCACACAGTAACACAACATTCAAATATTATCAAAATAAAACCACCAACATATGCAAGTGGTTACATCTGTGACCCACACACAAAGTGCGTGTGTTATTAACTAACCTCATGCTGGAGTAGAACCCGGTCGATGAGCAGTGCTCTAATGTGCTGCTTTTTCCCATGAAGCTGCAGAAGGAAAGGCGACATACTTAAATCACCCTGCAAGCGACTTATTGAAACTGACAACAATCAGCAGCCTTGTTGCGCTTTTCCGACTCACCCTGTTTTCCATGGACTTCTTGACAAGAGTGAAGCTTTTCCAACGTGAGTCAAAGTCCTTCTTGTGAGTGCCTCGGAAAAACATGAGGTCACTGATGATCTGTCGTCAGACAGACAGACAGACGGTGCTTTGAGATCATTACCACTGGAAATAATAACATTTCACACATGAATAAAAGAAAAATCACCTTAATGATGACAAAGAGTGACTTTGTGTCATCCTCAGAGTGCTCCAAGATGTGATCTGGATAAAAATGGAAATACATTAATTGTGCATCACATTCACACTCCAAACAAAGTGAGGGGCTTAGAGCTGGAGTGTAGTGGCGTTAGGGTCTTCACTCACGTAGTAGCAGTCTAATGGTTTGGCAGATGGACTCTCTGTAGTTCTCCCGTGAATCATCTGGAGGGGAGGAGACACACATGTATGGACACAGAATGCAGGATGAGCAGCCTTGAGCAAACGACTGAAACTCTTCAGAAAGCGGCTACTTGTGCATGAGTGTTGTGTGGCTGCATGCTCGTGGTTTCTTACCGTAGTCAACGCCTATATGCAGCTTGATCTCCCCCAGATTTACCATGGAGGGCACTCTGAGGAGAAACAAAATGTAAGGAGCAAAACGTGACAAGCCTGCAGGAAAATGTGGGCTTTTCTATGAGTGTGCAGAGCTGCAGAACTCACAGGTCAGATACGTGTGGCCCATCCAGAGGGGGCAGCAGGCTTCCAGCTCCAAGAAGGCAGTGATGCACAATAGCAAGACTCTGCAACAGCTCCTCCCTGTGAAACAGACCACACGGTACAGTCCATTCTTAGCAGTATTTGTGTGCGTTTGTTGTAATTTCACTTGGCAAGTGTAAGAAGGAGAGGTACCGCAGGTCATTCATCCCGGCCGCTGTCAGACTCTTCAACAACGGCACTACATGATAATGTTGTAGTTTCTGTTCCTGTGTTTCAGTTACTCCACACACTCTGTATATCTTTATTATCTGTATTTATATTTTTTCCACTACAAGTACTTACTTTTTCAATATTATTTATGGTCACAGGTAAATATAATTTATAT
>NC_045753.1:15047723-15047811 GCF_008692095.1 Etheostoma spectabile
ATGGTTACCTACTTTTGCTATATTATTTTAATTACATATTCAATTTATTTTTAACGTCACTCACTTACACTGCAATATTGTTTTCTGT
>NC_045753.1:15047821-15047950 GCF_008692095.1 Etheostoma spectabile
CCGCACTTTACAAAACCTTTATTTGACGCCACTTTACATTCAGCTATACCTTCTGCTCATTGTCTGTTGTTCGATTTTGTTGTGTGTTTATTTGTGTGTTTGTTTGTTTTGCTTTTATTGTAGAAAATG
>NC_045753.1:15047960-15051597 GCF_008692095.1 Etheostoma spectabile
TGTAATAAGGGAATTTCCCCGCTGTGGGATGAATAAAGTATAATCTGATCTAATCTAATCTAAGTTTATAATGGTGTTTCAAGACTTTTGAGCACTTAAACTTTCAACTTTTCAACTCTCTGTACTCTTCAGTAAGAGCGACAGATATTCAAAACAGATGTTAATCTTCAGGTTTCCTTTTTTTCGACACAGATGAATCTCATTTATCAGCAATGAAAGACCGCATTATTCTTTGTTTTGCTTGTGCTTGTGCCTGATTACGTCTAAAAATGGAAAACTAAGAAAAATGACAGCATACCTGGTCATTGGCTGATCTCCAGAGACATGGCCCTTAATTCGCTGCAGCTCAGGGTGCAGGAGGCGGGACAACAGCTGGAAAACAAAGTTCTCCTCTTCCTTATTAGGCACGTGCCAACACACACCCAAGTCTGCCACATCTCCAGCTCTTCCCCAGTCCTGGAGACAGAGAGAGAGGGGTAGAAAAGAGAGTTTACACTGGAACAACTGCCTTTAAAACATTGATCTGTGTCATCTACTGGTATGTATAACACATGTAAGGACACTAAACAATGGCCAGTTGAAAAACATATTCCGGAACAAACTGATTTACTTTCAGATGACAGACAAGCAGTTAAATCCAACTAGCAAAAAACCTCAAAATCAACCACAACAATAACTATTGTTGAAGTATTCTGTTCAGCAGGAGAGGAAAAGTTTTGACGTGAGACTTTGTTGAAACAAAATAAAGACAGTTGTCATGCAAATGTACTGAGTTGTCTTCAGCGTATTTTATTTATCTTTTTTTATTTTATCTTATATTCTCTTTTCTCCAGCAAGAGGAGACCTTGTTTGGGAAAGTGCCTAATCTTAGCAAAACGATTCATCTTAACACACAGACAAGTTGGAGCCACTTCTACATCTTTTCTACATCTGTCCCTCATGTCTCAACGTTTCTAGCGGTCATTTATCTTAGCTGCCAAAGACAACCTGATGCCGTTGGTCACATACAGATAGAAGAGGTTCTGACCCTGCACCCTTATCGATAAACATCCCTTGACAACCGTTTCTTTTAGACTTTAAGGCACCGACCTTCAACTGGTAATTTTAGGGACAAACAGCTGTGATTCTCTTTCATGGAGGACACATACAGAATGAATGAAAATTTAATGAAGTCATACAACCGAAAATCATAGTAATGAATAATACTGAATAATACATGAATATTACTGAAGGATATATGAAATCATTCTTAAATGTAATTTTCCCATTCCAAAACAGCATTCACAATCAGTGACCATGAACTCCAGAAGAAAGGAGGTCAGTACATGAAAGCTAGTTGTAATTACTGCCACCTTGACATCATATCAGAAATGCACTTCTCCTGCACTCACGTACAAACACATGACACAACATTATTAAAAAGCTTTTTTCAGAAATACTGCAGGGCAAAAGAGAAATCCAAAAAATATAGACATGATTCTGCAGAAGAAACAAGATTTATTTTCTTTAATCACCTTGGGACCCTCTCAGATTTATATTGTGGCCCTTTTGGGGTCCTAACCCTCAAGGTTGGGAACCACTGTCTGAGATGAATGAAGGCGTGTTTACAGGTTATGTTCACAGTCTGTGCAAAGAGTAAGCACATTTTGTTGTTATCCCCATTTTCTTACTTTTCCCTCATCTATGTTTTTCTTCTCTGTACACTTTAGCAACATAAATCTAAATAAGTTTAGTTATCATACAGACAAACAAAAAAACGTAGCAGTATTTGCATTAGTGTATGGTCCAGTGGTGTAGCAGTTTAATTTAAAGTTGATAAATGCTTTCTAATTGGCTTTCTGGAGATGGTAATCACAATGCAATTACCGAACCTTTAACATCCCATCTAATTAAACTGCGAGCAAGAGCAGTATAAAGGTTGTTTTTGTGGCATTTTGTGTTTCCCCAAAAAACTCATTGTTTCCTGTCCCAGACTAAATACTGTAATAGCGGCAATAAGAGCCAATCTGCACTTGAGCAAGATAGCAAATTAGCCAAAGTTTTTTCTCCCTCCTTGCTGTATAGCATTGCAGACGTTTGTGTATGTGTGTGTGTGTGTGTGTGTGTGTGAGTGTTTGGGCGCGTGTGTGTGTGTGTTTACCCGTATAGGGAGGTCAGTATCAAAGCCCCCAGAGGTGCTGCGGTACTCTGTGGGATAGATGAGGGACAGCGACCGCAGTGTGTGCTCCAGCAGACTGCAGGCGAGTGTGTATGTCCGTTTGCAGCGCAGACGCACACACACACACAGGATCCGCTCCAGGTCCCCTTGGTATTTTAACAGCTGTTCACCATCCACACGGGTTACCTAAAAACACACACACACATACACACAGGAGTACATGCACACACACAAACCCAGACATGTCAGTGGAGAGTTGTCTCTTAAATATTAAGCTTCTCTAGTAAATCACAGCATTTGGCTCGTTTCCACTCGCATTAAGCTCCCAGGAGTAATAAAACAAAACAGAAAGGGTATCAATATGTTCTGGTTAACGACAAAGCTCCTTGATATTTATGACTGCGCAGGGTGCACGCCGCACGCTGCAAGAAATGTCATTATTCATCATTTCTTCTCATGTCACAATGTCACAATCATATTCTTATAACAATTGAAAACATCTCTCAGTTATATTTGATTCTGAAGTTTAGTTTTTAAAACAGACATATCACTTCAGTAACAACGAGGAGAGAACACTTGACTCTAAAATAGTCTTGAAACAAATTTATCAAAAACAAAAGAAAACAAAGAAATTGATCTGCAATGGATTCAAGTATATATGCCGACCTCTCTGGGAGACATTTCAGTCACTTTTAAATTAAATAACATTTTAAGACATACTAGATACAAAATATTTGCAGGATTTATCTATTTTTTAGAGTGTTGAAGCCCTTGGGACGTGATAGATCCTCGTCTCACCTCGGAGAGCAGCTGCAGATTCCACAACAGCTCCTTATCCAGCTCGACTTCACTCTGCAACTCCTCATCTACACACACACACAAATAAAATGACTAATGTACTGTGTTGCTCCTCTGACAAACTGAGCTCCTTTTGCTGAATTTTGGGCTCATTTCAGGTTTTAGTCAGGCTAGCTGCATGGCTGTATGGGAGGCGGCAATGTCAGTCTATCAGTCAGTAACCACTTTAATCCAAACTGAAATACAACTATTGCATGGATTGCAATGAAATTCTGTACAGACATTACAGTAATTTCCTCTTCAACTTTGTGTTATGTGAAAATGTTAGCATGCTAAACTAAGATGGTGGACATAATAAACATTATAAAACACATGTTAGCATTGCCACTGTGCTCAAAGTGTTGGTAATCTGTCTTTGATAATTCCACAACATTTATTTTATAACATAAAAAAAAAACAGAATATGTGATGGCGAAGTCAACATTTAATTGTTTAGTCAAATGTAATTGTTCTTAAATTTTAACCCACTGCTTTAAAAAGGCTACTCTTGCTAGGCAGAAACATGTGTAAGTAAAGGTTCCATGACATTGTGCTTTTTGGATGCTTTTATATAGACCTTAGTGGTCCCCTAATACCATATCTGAAATCTCTTTCCTGAAATTCAGCCTTGGTGCAGGATTA
>NC_045753.1:15051607-15051838 GCF_008692095.1 Etheostoma spectabile
AGCCAGTCCCACAATGAGCTTTCCTCAGGATGTGCCATTTCTGTGTCTGTAGCTTTAAATGCTATTGAGGAGGACATGCTTTTCTTGTTTGCAAGCCAGGATGTCTCTTTCTTTCTCATGGGCAGGCCAAATTCTCTGGGTGGGCAGAGCAGAGAAAGGGGAGGTAACCTTTCCTCTTATGACCTCATAAGGGGCAGATTCCAGATTAGCCCATCTGAGCTTTCATTTTCT
>NC_045753.1:15051848-15052151 GCF_008692095.1 Etheostoma spectabile
GCAGGATACCCAGGGCTCGGTTTGCACCTATCGCCATTTCTAGCTCTTGGGGGATTGTAAGCAGGTTGGGGGAACGCATATTAATGTTAAAATAAACTCATAAAGTGAAATTTTCATGCCATGGGACCTTTAACAAACAGTTATCACTGATTAACAAACACGTGTATGTTTGTTGTTGAATGCTCTAATGACTTCCCACTGTGCCTAATAAGATCTCTTAGTTCTGAGATCTGACAATGTGTTAAAAACATCTTCACTATATGTCATCATGCCATTCACAAACACACACACACACACACACAC
>NC_045753.1:15052161-15054573 GCF_008692095.1 Etheostoma spectabile
CACACACACACACACACACACACACACACACAGTGTGGTACTGACTGTCAGTAATGTGGAAAATGATGTTGCAGCAGTGAGGGACGAACAGACGGAGAGACTCAGCGGGATGACACTGCAAACAGACACGCACACATTTAGATGTCCAAGCTGAAGCACAAGCATGCAGAAAATGATACCAGTGACAACTGATTTCTCCCTAAATTAACCAAAATAAAATAACATAACCACTGAAAATGAAGTAAATACCACTGTAACTACAGTATAACATGTATGTGGAGGTAAAAAAAAGGTTTTGCATGATACGTGACTTTACACGGTTGTATTTTCCTGCAACTATATCAAAACCTTCAACATATAAACAACATTTGACACAAAACACCTAAAATCTTTCTTCTGTGTTCTACTGAGTGAAATGCTCAAACCTCCAGTACTGTTAATTACTGTATATGAGCCAAAAAAATATAGATTAAAAAGCTGATTACCACATACCTTTGCAACAGCTCTGCACATGTCGGCCACCATCCTGCCTGACACACACGTCTCAAAGATGTTGGAGGTGGCAAAGTTAAAAACCTTGTCCAACGCCATCTAACACAAACGCAAAGTTTAGGAAAATCCGATGACTTTTTTTGATTGCTAAACGACAGTGTTCACAACTGAAACCACGTGTGCAAAACTCTAACTACAGTCTGCATTGCCAACAGTTACCAGGGCTAAACAGTTCACATCACCTGCAAAACTCATTCCAGCAACACAACTCTTAACACACGTCTGAAAACAGGCTCAGTGCAGCAAACACTGAACAATCCTCACCGAGACAACACACACTGTCACTCAGAACACACTGAGCAAAACCACTAGCGTCAAACACCAAGACAGAAATTCACTTGTTACCTTTACAGTTTGAATTATTTAAGTGAGTTCACACTAATCAATAGTTTCTTTAAAGAAAAGAGTGAAATTCTTTCACATGAACATTTTTATTTACTTGAATTTTTATTATTTATTTTATTTTAGGAAACAAATAGGAATGAAAATCATCAGTTTGGTCCAATAGATATATAGCTTTGTTTTGCCTGTAGTAGTTTATTTAAAAAAGTTTAAAACTAAAGGAACACATTAACAAAGAACATTGAATGTCAAGGCTTGCCATGCACCTGCAGCTTCTCTAAATACAAATACGTGGTTTAAAAACTTAATTATTTTCCTATTCTATCAACATTGATTATTCATGACCAAACTATGCTGATTGGCAGCATTAAAAAGTTTCATCCCCAATCAAAATGTGATGACAATTGCTAAATTCTGATTGGTGCACAGTGAAAGTGACATAATCTTTTTCTAACTGTTGCCCGCTCACCTCAAATGGGTGAGAAAGGCACAGACCAAAACACAAATACAGAAATCTCTCAAGTAAAATAACCAGAACTGTTCCAACTTTGGCACAAATTGTTGTATTTATGTGTTGTGTATAGTAAGAAGCTCTACGAAATTAGTTTATGGGGCCTTTCAGGTTAGCGATCTGTATTAGAAATGTTATTTACTGAATTAATGAAATTAAAAGAAATTGTATTTTGTGTGTGTGTGTGTGTGTTTGTTTGTACAACCTTGTATATTTCGGTCGAGCATTGTGTTAGTATGGTGCTAACAGTGGAGGACAGGCCCAGCTCCACCAGGCTCTCCAGTTGAGTCTGAGTATCCGTCTCCATCTCGTCTCTCGTCTGTTCCAGGGTGCTGCTGTCTATCAGAGCAAAACACCTGCGGATACGCACACATACCCAAGCAAACACTTGAACACTTGTCAGCGATGAAAATGTCAAAAGCATTTTTTTAATTTTTGAAACCAAAAAGGCTGCAGAGACAGCCATGCAGAATGGTACATTTCAAACAGAAAGAGATACATTTATACTCAAGACATTGACAACGAGGCTTTACTAAGTGACAGTGACAGCTTGACTTGATAATTTGTCTCTACCTGTCCAGGAACTGGAGAACGAAGTCTTCAAACTCAGCTGAAGCAAAACACAGATTTTTCTCAATCTAACAGGCAGAAATAGAAACAACTGGTTAGTGCATTCGTATAATATGACGCTGTATGCAAGCTCTTTTTATGTGAATGGTTAAGACTTGTTAAGAAGTGTTTGGTGTTGGTTTTTTAAGTTCATTTTTTAGGATAGGGTGACCAGACGTCCCCGGTTTCCGGGGACAGTCCCCGATTTAGGTGACCTGTCCCCGGCTGGATCTGTCCCCAGAAATGTCCGGTCTGACTGACAGACTCGAAATTGAAATGAAAGAAAGAAAATACTGACAAAACGGAGCCGGTGGTCGCTCCCCCTACACACGCAGACTCCAGGCAGCCAAAACCAGCGCTGTTCAGAGAGGTTTTAGAAAGCCGTATTTTACGATGCT
>NC_045753.1:15054583-15054659 GCF_008692095.1 Etheostoma spectabile
ATTATTTACATGGAGTCTGGTGGGTTTAGCGAATGCGATTTCGCTCTAGGTCTAGTGTCCCCGTTTTAAGTTTTAC
>NC_045753.1:15054669-15059893 GCF_008692095.1 Etheostoma spectabile
ACATTACTTGTTTTGGAGGTAAATACGCTTCTGAGCCGAAAATGTCCCCGGATTTTGTCTGAGAAATCTGGTCACCTTAATTTAGGGAAATTCACAGATATGCACTCTTTCCAAGAGTTAGATGAGAATATTGATACCACTGTGTTTGTACGCTAAATATGAATCAGGAGCTAAGAATAACGCCTTAAAGCAGGGGGAAACAGCTAGCCTGGCAACCACAGTGACGACAAGGCTCCAGGAAGTGACTGCTCCCCTGTAAAACCACAACTTGTCATTTTTAGACTTTAGTAAGTTAATTACTAAGTTTTCGAGGTGCTGTTGATAAATATTGTTAACTTTGGATACAGCCAGGCTAGCTGTTTCCCCCCGTTTTCAGTCTTTGTGCTAAGCTAAGCTAAGCAGCTGCATATTCATGACAGTGGTGTCACTCTTTTAACTCTCCCAAAATGTCAAACTATTCCTTAAAGAGAAAAGGAAAAGGTCTTTTAAATGATTGATGCCAAATGCTACAAGACTTTTGCTCAAACCTTTGTAGATATTATGTTTATTTAATCTCTTTTTGTGACTAAATTGTAGATGTAAGTTGCATGTGTACCTCTGTGAGATCGCTGTGTTGAGAAGGAGCAGACGAGCAATCCACTAAAGGCACCAGAGTGGTGAAGGTAGCAATGAACTGGAACGTTATCTGGATGGAGCCACACAATGGGAAATAGATCAATTTACATCATCTGACGTGATCAAGGCCCAAGTCAAATGACCTACCAGATGTTGGCGGAATAACGTTTTTCAAATATATCAATTCATTCTGGTGTGATTAATGTAGTCTAGACAATGAGCACACAAAGAAAGGAAAGCAATCCCTTTTACAATCCAAGCAGAAACTGAGGACTGAGCCTCTGTAATTGCGAGTTCTTCAAACTGAGATATTCATTCCACTTTCAGGAATAATTAATAGGATAGACCAGAGTACATGAGAGGGGAATTTAAACAGCAAGTGCTGCATTGTCTACTTGTCTAACAATTCTTCTTCATTACTAATCAACACATCCATTACTCACCATGCACTTGCTGAAGTCATTAGGGTCCACCCCAGGCAGAGAGCCCATGAGAAGTGGGAGCACGTGCCCACGGCCCTCTGGGTAGTGGTTGTTTGGGGAAACCAGGCTGCGAGCCATGCCTATCATGCAGCTGAGAGTGGCGGTGAGGGTGTGGGGCTCTGTCAGGGTCTCCATCGCTGCATATGTTCTGTTATACCCAAGATACGAGGAGGTAAATATTTGTTTTTGTCAGAACATTGACATGGTCAATGGCAGATATCTCACACAAACACTTACTTCTCAAGTACAGGTGGTATGGCGAGTTCTGGTGTGAGGAGAGCCAAGTTCTGAAGAGCAAAGGCGGCATCCGTACTGCCGGTTTTACTGCACATCACCACATGGGGGCAGATGGACAACATAAAGTACAGCGTCAACAACACACACACACACACACACACACACAGACACACAAAAAATCACAGATGACCTGTCTTTGTCCAGATTAGGCTTGATGTTGCTGCAGTGGCGGCACTCGCTACTAAGACAGCAGGATTTGGACTTGTTAGATAACTGACTGGCACTGATTCAAATGGCATGTTTACATGGCAACAACCCGGTGAATAATGATTCTGTGATTTGTAGGTCAAAATTGCTAAAAACTGGGCTTCATTTGGCTGAAAAGTAAAGTTATTTAAGACGGTGAGGTTACATATAACTGTTGTTTAAACTACATTTCTAAGTCTGTATTTTAATGTAAAACGCCTCCTACCCACACACTAAAACATTGAAATTCTGTTGAAATAATTGTTATATATAAGCAAGATATCTCTAAAACGTCCAGTTTTCAACCACAAGTAAACCTAGCTGATCACCAAATTAACGGGAGGATTTTGGTAGCTGTGATATTTGGTGGAAAAAGGACATTGTTGTTGAGATAAAACCAATAAGTGGGAGGTATAAAAAAAAGAAATATAGGCAGTTATAATCTATTTGGGAGGCAAAAGTTTGGCTCAAAAGATAGAGGTCTGGAGAAATCTTTGTCATTAAACGTGCATTAACAAGACCACCGGCTGTGACTGTGCGTGCTCACACCTCCCTCCACAATTACACCTAGTGTCTATTCCTGCCTGAGTAGAAATACTTTCGGTCGGCCTTCCCACTTAGCACAAGGACGGCTTGTCTTTGTTTTTAAATGTCATCTACAACCTATATTTACAGACTGGCTTCTATTTATTTTTGGGTTTCTCTTAATCTCTCTCTTTTGTTTGATTCCATTATTGTGATTTTACTTTTTCACTACTAATTTTCCACTATGTTGAATTAATATTTGTTGCTATATTTGTTCTTTGTTCTTGTATTAAGGCCTCATGTGTCCTCTTATTGCCTTTTTATCTTCTTACCACTTAGTACATCTTACTCTGAAAGTACTATGCTGACTATTGTAAGTACCTGTACACACAGAGCTTAAATCAAAGTTTGGGGTCACTGGTTTTCTTATCTTATGCTTACAACAGATATTTGTATTGATATGTATAGTGTATACCATATATGTATTTATATGTCTGGATGCATGCATGTACATATGTTATAATCCTTATAGTGAAAGGTTTCCTAGGTGCTGACAAACACAGGTGCAACTATGAAAGTTTACATATTAAAGACAGGTTATAGTTATTACTATGGCTAACATCTACCAAAGTGCAATACCTGAACATGGCCTGCAGGGTTGCTCCGGTGAGGCTGCGGGTAAACTCCTGCAAGTCTTCATCAGTCAGCCTCTGAGACTCAGGAACCAGCGTGATCCAGCTCGGGACTGCGTGACGTTCCCGGTGCACACGGCGGACAACACTCGCGGGGAGACGCTGAAGCAGCCGCATCAGTCGAACCTGCAGGGGCACACACATTCAACATTAGCGTTATCATCCAGAGACACATTCGCACAGTCTGCTACAAACAGATATGTGATATCGCTCCTTTTCTCCGGCAGTTGTGCATTTCATTATTGTGTTGTTATTGGGAAGAGAGCCGGCTAAGTCCTGAATGACAGATAATGAATCAAAGGAGTGTGACAGCACACAGCTTAAAATGTGCACCCAACTCGCTCAGAGTGTGTGCATGTGTGTGTGTGAGTGACAGAGAGACTTACCTGCCAGCGACCGTGATTGGAGGGATGGTAGAAGGAGGCAATGCTGTTGAAGAGGCAGGTCAGCTCCTTCTGAGCAGGGTTTCCTGGTCCTCCCTGCAGCGATTCAAATCAGGTAATAACTATAATTAAGCAGCAGTGAAATATATACTGTATATATATATTTTCTTCTGATGTATTTTTAAGAGAAAAATTCTGCAGAGTGTGTACCAGAAGTGCTGTGATCCACAGCACCAAATGTCCGATATCATAGGAGTTGGTGAGATACCGCGGTGCCACCATATGACTGACCCCAACTGGAAGGTTCAGACTGCGCAGGATCCTGGTGAAGATCTACACACAGACAGTGTACAGTTTCAACTCACTCACAAGGCCCAGCAGTCCCAAATAAAATACATTAACAGTATTTGCATTTTTGATTTTGTCCGTCTACATTAGGGTATGTCCTTTCTACCACACCCTCACATGTTGTTTTAGCATTTCTTCAGTGTAATTTGTTTTTATGTTCTGTGAAACAAAGAAACTAAACTTAACTAAACTGAAATAACTCACAGTGGGAATATACGGGGTCCAATCCACGTAACCGATGTCGTCGTTGGCTAGGCGAGCAAACAGATTCACTAGGTGCTGCAAAAAAACATTAGTCAATCTGCGAGTACAGAGAACATTCCCAGAAGTGAAGGCCGTCGTTCCAAGAGTTAAATATAGCTACTTAAAAAAAAAAAAGAGATGTTCAAGATGGGAAGTATGCACAGCCAGGAAAATCTTATCTGCTTGCAAAGTGGAAACCGGCAATACTTTCAATCATCGTTGTAAGGAATTCCAAATTACTATATCCATATTTAAGAAATTGAAAAGCTACGTGATTCACAGCTCAATCCTTTAAACATGTTTTTAAAAATCCACCACTTGGTGTTTTTATTTAATTTTGCTGTGGCATACAACTTCAACTAGGTGTCAATAATTTCAAAATTGATCAGAAAATACCATAGATATTGTGCATTTATGTGTGTGTGCATGCCTCACCCCTTCCCAGCTCGGCTGATTTTGCACTGACATCCAAAGATTCATTAATTCATCAAACCACAACCTGAAAACAGACATAAAAACACTATTTTATCAACACAAATGGACACACACACCTGAAGCTAAATTCCCTCATCTATCTCCAATTCACCAAAATATGAACTCACACCCTCCCTTGTTGATTCTGGAGGAGAAACAGAAATATAGACCATTAAGGATGATGTATTGTGGAAACTGTGCGGAAACGGCTTAAGAATCCAAGAATAAATCCAGACAAATAGCTTGCGAAAGAGCAAATACACTGAAGAATGTGGTGAACACTGTAAAGAGGCACTGGAGCTGGAACACCACCATCAAGGGTGTAGAGAGAGAGGGGCAAAGTGTGTCCAAGGCAGCAAAATATGATCAAAAACAAGGAGAGTGGAAAGCACTGCTAACGCAAAAAGAACATTATTTATTGAAACTCCCAGGTGCAAACGTGTAAACGCTTATAGAGTACGAAAATGGGGTTATACATGACATGTATTGACACAAGTCCCAATCAAAAATACTTAAAAAGAATTCATATGTAACAACAAGTTAAGTTTCCATATCAGGACCAAAAATGGCACACAAACAATGCCACATATACTACCTTTTTTTCTACTGGCAGATATTGTTCTATAAATAAACAAAGTGTGCTTTTGAAACTTTATAAACCCTTTGTGTTAGCTCTGGCCAAGACAAACTGCACTTGGCAAATAATCCTGTTTCTAAACAGAGTTATTAATTCCATTGAATTCAATTCAATTCAATTCAATTGTATTTACATAATAAAATCATAACAACAGTTATCTCAAAACACTTTACAGATAAAGTAGGTCTAGACCACACTTTATAATTTACAAGGACCCAACAATTATAGTAATTTCCCCAAGAGCAAGCAACTAGTGCAACAGTGGCGAGGAAAAAGTCCCTTTTAGGAAAAATACTCGGACAGACCCAGAATGTTGGTAGGCGGTGTCTGACGGTGCCGGTT
>NC_045753.1:15059903-15066567 GCF_008692095.1 Etheostoma spectabile
GGTGTAATGAATAGTGGCAATAACAGTCACAATAAAAAATAATGGAACAGTGACTAGAAATAGTAGTTTTAGTAGTTTATGGCATAGCAGGGCACTGGAGGGCGTTAAAGGGCCCAGCAGGACGTAGCAGGACGTAGCAGGACGTAGCAGGACGTAGCAGGGTGTACTCACTGGAAGCTCTGGCTGTGTTCCTCCGGGGGCATGATAGTGGGCAGGAACAGCTCCATGTTGCTGATGGCTTTCTGCATGATAATGTCAAACACGCACAGCAGGGGGCGCCACTCATCCAGCATCTCCTTGGTTGATGACACGGGGAAATACCTGGAAAATTCACACGCGCACACACACACACACACACACACACACACATGCAGGACAGCAAGGACAGACATGAGCACAAATAGATGTAAACAAGCAAAGACAGACTGTAGATACAAATACACACATTGATCTACAGCACACAGCTCAACTGGAGATCAAAGCGATGCATTATCCAGTGCACACATTACATGATCACAGAGAATGAGACTTACAGTCTGCAGCTTTTGATCAAAGCCTTCAAGATGTGGTCCACTGAGCTGCAAACAAGCAGAGAAAGGAGGAGTGTGAGTGTGTGTTTTGTGAAGGAATTCTGCTTTTACTATCGTATAAGCTCCCCATGTCCCCCAAAGATAAAAAAAAAAAAAAACATTCAGGCTACAACTACAATTATTTTTTTTCATTAATCTAGTTGTTGGTTATTTTTCAACTGATCTTTAAGGCAATAAAATATACAAAAATCGTGGTGACGAAACGCAAAGGTTTTATCTAAATTTGTTTGTTTTGTCTGATTATCAGTCCAAAACACAAAAAGTTAAGATCAATTTATATTCTTTCCTTGATAAGTGACTATTTTTAACCATTATTTATTTAATGGAGGTGGCCGCTGAGCTGCTCCTCTGGAACAGTTGGGGGTTAAGAGACTTGGTTGAAAGCCCACAAGAAATCAAGATTATCAGAGTTTATTTTCTGTCAATCGACTAACCCATTAAAGACTAATCATTTGAGTACTATTTGACATGTTCACTTTCTAAATTCTTTGGAAAAGGGTCTAGCTGTGTTTGTTTTGCCTGGCATGGCTCTCTGTCCCTTTCTCTAGCCCCTGCTCACTTCCCCCAGGCCTCCATCTCCCCAGACCAGCTATCACTACTTGTCCACCACCTCAGTCCTTGACCTTACTCTCATTCACCGTCTCACCTGTTTCCAATTTCCCTCATTAGCCCTGGAGTACATATACCAGCCCCGTTTTCCCAGTCGGTTGTGAGTTTGTCAATGTGCTACAGTATGTGCGGGCCTACTGCTGCCCTCTCCAACCTGGAATCCTTATCTGAACCCTGCAACCTGTCTCTGCCCGGCTGATTCTTTCTGGCTACCTGTGGATTATCAGTTGTATCCTTTTGGATTTACTATCCGTGCCTGTAAGCTTCTGAATCTTCACTTGTGTCAATAAATCATTCTGTTTGGGTCCTTCCTTTGCTGCCTCACACTCACCCCTGTGACAAGGAAGAGATTAACTTTTGGGTTTGGACCAGAATTGCAATAGAGGTATACTAACGTGAATAACAGACCTAGTTGCTTTCTTGCTGAGAGTTAAATGGTAATAGTGATACCACTGTCTTTACGAATAAATATTAAACATGAAGCTACAACCAGCTGTATAAAGTGAGTTGTTCCTGTATTTAAATCTTTTGACAGAGCCAGGCCTTTTATTGTCAATGTTTATGCTAAGCTAAGTTAGCTACCTGCTGGGGGCAGCTTGACCTTTAATGCAGATATCTTCTTAAGATAAGGTTTATATTGGCGGTAACCATATGAAACAGGTACATTGATAGGAAGTACAGTAACAACAGTGTCAACTTGTCCCAACAGGTCAATGTAAAGGTACAATGTCATACTTGGGGAACCAGATGAGTCCAAGGTGCTCATTTTTGGAGTAGATGACCCTGTCATACAGATCATAAAGGGGTCGCCACGGCAACTGTAGGTCATCCCTTGACAGCAGTTCCTTCTTCCTGTTTGAGGAAAAAGAAGCCAATTATTTACTGCCTGGTCTGTTTATAACAATTGTGCAAGGCTTCAGTCAGATTCATTTGATATTTACACCTTTTGAAAATAAACCGTCAAGACCAAATGATGGTAATACTGTTAGATGGAAGAGAGAAACAACAGGGTGTCTGAAAGAGTCTGTAATCGTGGGAGAATTGAGTCACTACCTCACAGGCTGCACTCAACGTGACTGCCAACTTCCAGACATGTCTGCAAACACAGCTCTGTGATTCTTTGTATTCAATTAAGCATAACTAGACTGACAGCTGCAGACATTAGTAATTTGCAGGTGTAGACTCAGCTGGTAGAAATTACAGTTTAACCCTTTTATAAGGGGCTTCATACAGAGAAATGAAGTGGTTCAAGATCTGAAAGTAAAGCACCTTTTTACGGATTCTTGATTTTTCAAACACCTTGTTAAGCTTTTTATTTGCACACTAACTGATGAGTACTTTATTATAAGCTTTACAGCAGAGCAACCCTTTGTTTAACCCTCCTAAGAAACACCCATGTTGGTTTCTATGTACTCTATGACTTAGTTCTTTGTAAAAATCACAACACGTATATGAATAAACCGCACAGAAAGCCTCTAGAGAGTACCTGCACTGAATAATATGCTCAGCTTGCAAAGCCACACATTCCTCGTGTCATCTCCTCATTTATCTCAACAGCTATAGAACAGACTCTCATTGGGGAGCTTCAGAAAGTGAAGGAAGGAAGAGACAATCTGGGAAATTACATTGAAATGTGAGAGGGGTGAAAAAAAAAAGAAGAATCCAATTGAGACCTGATGTCTGATGTTAAGTATCAAATTCATCTCTCAGCCGTGAGACCTGGCACTTATTTTGTGGTTAGTTTAGATATTTTTCTGTTCATCTAATGGAAAACACTCAGATGAACGGCATCTACATGAAGATGTTTTGGGATGGATGTGGAAATTGTGGAGACCTATGGGAAGTAATGAATGTGAGTATCTTGGGGAATATCCTGCAGTTGCTGGAGTAGTGACTGATCTGATTTGAGGGGGAAAAGTAGGGAGTTACCATGTAGGTCAGAGCTTAAAGAGTAATACATGTACTATCAGGGCCAACATACTTTACTGTCATTTTTACTTAATTTGTGTCGGTGTATAACTAAGTACATTTACTAATGAACTCTTACCTAACTGTCCTATTTAGAGGTCATTTTATTTTACTAAGGTATTTCCATTTTCTGCTACCTTAAACCTTTACTGGACAAATACATTTTATTTGGAAATATTGTACATTTTACTCCACTACAATTATTTTGACAGTTAAGGTTACTAGTTTCTTTTCAGATGAGATTGTACATAAAAAACGTATGTATTAACCACCAATCTTTTTGGCTTGTTGCTCCATATTAAAAAGATCTAGTTGGGCCTATGTCACATTTCAGATATTTGTTAACAGTTTTACCAAAATGAGCAATTTTCCTAAATCTCCATGGTAGTTTAATTTAAATAATAGTTTGAGGCCTTAAGAGATTATATTATTCAATATTTTTCCAAAAAAGGTTAGAAAAAGGACAAAGAACAATACAGAAGAACTTAACTTTTTTCTTTTTTTTCTCCTATACCACATTAAACATCTAATGACCAAACAGGTATATTTTGTGACCCTTTAAGAAGGCCTGAACTGTAGGTTGGGTACTGCTTACGCTACATTCTTTTTGCTGAATGACTACTTCTACTTTTCATACAGTAATTATATCTTTGCTGATGATACTTTTTGACTTTTACTTTGGCAGGATTTTGATTACCCGTAATCAAGTATTTGTGTTGTACTGCTATTTTTAGCAAAGGGTCTGAGTACTACTTTTGCCTCTGGTTTGTGTCCAATCCCCACAAAACTAGTCTCTCATTGCCAGACCTTACTCCACAGCACTGCGGAGGAGGGTCTAGCTAGTCCACACAGCATTCCGGGATGGGAGAAAAACGTGCTCTGTTTTATTGGCATTTCTTTAAACCAATCCCAGTTATCATGGGTGGCACAAAGCTCTGCTCTGAACCGCTGCGAAATAGCCTCTGGAAGGGACTTGTTTTGGTGGAACATGAACGTTTAAAAGTTGTTTTAGTTGTGCAACAGAAAACTCAGATTAGACAGATCTAGCTAGCTGTCTCATTTTCCCATGCAGAGATCTGAGGAGCAGTTAACCATAGTCCTCATATAGCCACTGGAGTTTAAAATTCCAACAGAAAGAAAGCAGACGGAAAACAACATCAGCGAATAGACATGCATCCGGCAAGATTTCCTGCAGCACCTGAGCAATGCCGGAAGTGGAACGTCATGGATATAGACTACCCACAAACTATGACGTTCTAGACCATTTTTATATTATTGTCATAAGTTTTTTTGTAATGCAAGTCATATTGTTGTAGCCTAAAAATCAGACTGACCTGGCATTTTAATTTTCAATTCAGGCTATTATTGTTGTCCATCTAAAACTAAAAATCTATCAACACTTGGGTTACTAGAACCATTTTGTACTTTTTTTCTTGGTAAAACATAACACATTCAGAGGATTGTGCAGCCTTCATGGAGGTATATGTTCACTGAATGCTTACTAAATTACGTTTTTTTTGTTTTTCTCTCTCAAATCTGCAGGTTGTTTAAAGCTCCAAATTGCCACGATCCAAATGGCGGAGTAGTAAGTAAAAAATCCACTGAACAAGCCATGGGACATCAGCATGCCATTTACAGCACAGTGATGTTTACCACTCTGATCTCATTACACTACAAGATACCGAGGGGCAAGAGAGGCTGCAGATTCCGAAGGTCAAACACTCTCGTTGCTATAAAAAGATCATGTCTTATGTTGACTTTGCTGTACTACATAGTATAACCTATCCATCTATCTATCCATCCATCCACAAAGCCACAAACCCCAGCTTCTCCTGGGAGATCCCGAGGCATTCCCAGGCCAGATGGGATATATAATCCCTCATGATGTGGGTTTGCCCCGAGGTCCGCAGGGAGGCGTCCAGATCAGATGTTTGAACCTCCTCAACTGGCTTCTTCCATTAATGCCAAGGAGCCGCAGTGCTCCAAGCTCCATCCAGATGTCTGAGCTCCTCACCTCGTGGCCCGAGGGCGAGGAGATCAGATATCCCTTATGCATTTGTGTATGTCTGTGTGTTTGTGTCACACCCACTTGAGAAGCTGAATGAGCAGCTTGGCGTAGCTCTGCATCATGTGAGGCTCCAGGTTCGGCAGCGTGACCAACTCGTAGAGCAGCTTGATGAAGAGAATGTGGTCCTCTTTACTGAACCTGCGGCCGTACAGCTTCAGAAACCTGAGGGTGGGGGTTAGGAGCACTGGTGAGCAGCTGACCACTTCCTGCTTCCTGCGGCTGACCCATTTCCTCAGTACAGTAGGTAAACCACTTTAGTGGCACGATGTCTCAACGTGAACCCTTGACTACCCTCAATGAATCTGAGCTGATGCAAAGTAGACTGAGTGAATTAAAACTCCAGTCGTTGTTTGAAGTTACATGATGACCTGATCTTCTTTACATACTCCTATGATGCTGACATTTTGGCACTTTATTCTAAAGTGCAATAGATTCTTGAAGACCTAATAATGAAAATAATAAATATTTGGTTAGGAACTGCTGACACACTGCACAATGTAAATCAAAAATAATTGACATGTAATAGATATCATTGCACATTTATAAAGCTTATTCGTATAGTTGTTGTTTGGTCTTTTCCAGAGAAAACAAAATGACCTTAGCCTTAGAGTCTAAATACCCTGCTATAGGCCTAGGCTATAGACCATTATTATGAATCATAAGTGAGTAGCCTAATTCTGAGTTTGCTTGTATCCGAACGAGAACCTGGCTTCAACACTTACGAGAAGAGTTTATTGGTCCAGAAAGCGACCCCGGGCCACAGCTCTCTGAGGAGGACAGCTCTAGACAGGTTCGCTTTGATTTCCGCCAACAGCTCCGTGGCCTCCCCGTCCAACCGGTCGGAGTACGGCAGCAGGCCGTTATACACGATCTCCTTCTGAGGGATAAACCCTGCCATATCCCCATCCACAGTCATATCCCACCTTTCTGTTGTATGCGTTAACAGGTAAAGAAAACCTATTGTGCTATTTAGTGAATGTTGTGCCTTTGGAGAAGAGCGTCGTCAGGACATAATCCGCTGCTTCTACCAAGCAGGCGGTAGGTCATCACACAACCAAGTGTGTCACGCTAATTAAGCTGTGTAAAGCCCTGAGCGCGAGGAGGTCAGGTGTAACACCACATTATGTGACCATCGTATTTTGTGACTGTAGGGGGCGCTGTTGCCACGGGGCAGCTTGACCTTACTCACCCAGACGACTTCGTTACGTCTTCGTTACGCTATCAGCGTAAACTGCATGATGTTTATAATGAAGGTGAGTTCATTGAGTTTGTAATGAAGGTGAGCGCCTAGAGTTTAAAAATGTGGGTTTTTTCACTTGATATATACATGAGATATAATAGGCTATAGGCCTATTGTATTTTGATTGAGTAGTGTCTAATCGTAAATATAAATAAAGAAACTAAGATATGTGTGTGTGTGTGTGTGTGT
>NC_045753.1:15066577-15066818 GCF_008692095.1 Etheostoma spectabile
GTGTGTGTGTGTGTGTGTGTTTATTCTGTTGGCCCTTAATAAACATCACAGAGTAGACTTAATCATGAGGATGCGGTTGAAATAAATAATAATAAAACTACGTCAGCAGCATGAGGCTGTTACCTAATCTACAAGAGCTGTGGGAGGAAATTATCAATAAGCAAGTAAGTATTTGATTTTGATTGTGAACTCATTGTGAATTGTCCCCATAAATAAATTTGAACATTTCAAAATTCACCTG
>NC_045753.1:15066828-15067545 GCF_008692095.1 Etheostoma spectabile
CAAACCATTTCAGGTGACTTATTTTAGCTTCATATGTATAGACAAAATACCACAATATATCACATATAAAAAAAAAATCTGTCATCAGAATATGTGACTCACCTGTAACAACATCCAAACCATTTTGAGTAACTTATTTTATTTTATCATGTAAAGCAAAAACATTTTTTCCCAAAAAAGTAAAAACAAATGTACTATTTGAAAACTAGTACAGTACAGTGCAATACATATAAATATATTTAATAAATAAAAAGCATTTTAAAGTTTTGGCCCTCTTCAGGATGTAACGCTCATGTTTTTCGGCATCTTTGGGATAGTCCCCCTCAAGAAGATACTTCTTCAGATCCATAAACATGTTATGATCCATCATGCATAGATAGGACTAACAGATTAAGCCAACGCAGTTATGCAGACTATCTATGATAACAACAAGCAAATGAATGCCTTTCACATGTGAGCTGTCCAGAACATGTGACTCCACAGGCCTACAGTCCACAAGGTCAAATAAGCCACATCAAATGAGAGTGATGACAGTTTTTGGCTATACATGGAAAATAAAATAAGTTACTTAAAATGGTTTGGTTGTTGTTTCAGGTGATTGGGGTCACATATTCTGACATCTGTCAAAATATGTGACCCCTTGTGCCTCAGACCAGATGTTGACCAGAGTGATTATTGTTTTTTGTCTATACATATGAAGATAAAATAAGTCACCTG
>NC_045753.1:15067555-15068509 GCF_008692095.1 Etheostoma spectabile
GTTGTTGTGACAGGTGAATTTTGAAATTTCAAATTTCAAATATTGTTTATGGGGACAATTCACAATGAGTTCACAATCAAAATCAAATACTTACTTGCTTATTGATAATTTCCTCCCGCAGCTCTTGTAGATTAGGTAACAGCCTCATGCTGCTGACAAAGTTTTATTATTATTTATTTCAACCGCATCCTATGATGAAATCTACTCTGTGATGTTTATTAGGGGCCAACCGATAACACACACACACACACACCACACACACACACACACACAACACACACACCACACACACACACACACACACACACACATATATCTTAGTTTCTTTATTTTATTTATTTATTTATATCTCATGTGTATATATATATATATAATCATATATATATCAAGTGAAAAAACACATTTTTAAACTCTCGGGGCTGAACTCACCTTCATTATAAACATCATGCAGTTTTCGCTGATAGCGTAACAAAGTCGTAACAAAGTCTTCTGGGTGAGTAAGGTCAAGCTCCCCAGGGAAAACAGCGCCCCCTACAGTCACAAAATACAATGGTCACAGAATGTGGTGTTACACCTGTACCACTCTGACATCGTCAGGGTACGTAACATCCACCTGCTGCCCACGCACAGGGGAGGGAGGGTCACGAGGTCAAACAAAATGACTAGCCGACAAGTTGTGGGGCCAGGCTTTGATTTCAGCACCACTGAAGGTAGTAATAAGAGAAGACTTTGATATGTGAAGGCTTTCATGTGTGGGCTCTGGGAAATGGACTTGGAGGAAGTCTGGAAAGCATGATTCTGGACTACAAATCCCTCAGGCACTAAATGATTGTGTGTGCTGCAAACTAATCTGCTGAATAACAAGATGATCTGACAACTGGATTCATGCCCTCTCCTGTTTTACTGACCAAAAATGACACTTTGTGTCTATCTATCTATCTATCTATCTATCTA
>NC_045753.1:15068519-15071888 GCF_008692095.1 Etheostoma spectabile
TATCTATCTATCTATCTATCTATCTATCTGGCTGTCTGTCTGGCTGTCTGTTCCTAACAAGTCCCGTTCATGATTTAATGCCAACCCTTTTGGCCTTCCATCCCCCTGTTTGACCTGCTGCCCTCTGGCAGGCGCTACAGGTCAATCAGGACCAGGACCAGGACCAATAGACTCAGGACCAGCTTCTTCTTTTCTTTCCACAAGCCATCACCACACATACGGACTATGTGTAATAACCAGTACTTTTTGTGTGTACATTTCTTCGTAATTTGTTGTTTTATTTATTTATTATTTATTTCTTTTCTTTTAGATTTCAATTTATAATACTGGGTGAACTGCTGCCAAAATTCCATTGCTCATTTTGCACAATGACAATAAATCTTCTGATTCTGATTCTTCGGCACCTTTGTTCCCGACCTTTTCCATTCTAGGCCTCCATTCTTGTGTTACTGTGCATCCTTCCATGTAAATCCTTTTACTTTAAGCCCATTTAATTCTCTGACCACTACATGCTTAAGAGTGGTGCTGTGATTCAGGATATTGTCCTGCCTATAGCAGTAAGGTTACTGCTCACAGTGGAGAGCTTAATGATGAGCCCTATGGTCTGGTTACTTTCAGCGAAATGAGAAATGGGGCAATTGCTGCAGCTCCACCTCAACCTTTCTAAAGCTGCCTGTATGCATAAAGCGTTTGCAACCCATCCTCAATCTCACCAGCTGTCTTCTTGTGGCTTCTGCCGGTCTGTCTCCAGCCCTTGAGAGCCCTGCAACCTTCAGTCACTTTCACCATTCTGAGGCAGTGAGCGAGGTGCCCTCTTTGAAACTGTTCTCACAGTTGAAGACTGACAGAATCACAAACTCTTAGAGAGATCCCAGAACAGAATGTGCCTTCCACATGGCATATCAATCCAAGAATTTCACGCTGGACTTTGTCAAGCAATTTCACCCAGGTCTTTAATTTATAAATCCCTAGGATCGTGATAACTTTGGACTTTTTCTGCTTGTCACACCAGTGAGAGCACCTGCTTTCTCTGTTTCCAGCGTTGAACCACTTCCAGGAGGAAACACGGTGTCTGTTCCTATTTGTTTTTTGTCGTTGTGTTTCTAGGTATTTGGATATAAAGTTGGTGTTTGAATGGGCACAATCACTTGCATGTGTGCGCATGCATGTGTGCACACGTCTGTGAGATTCATTATTCCACAAGTGGAGTCTACAGATGGAAAATATGATTCAGGATGATGATGCCTCTTTGACTCAGCAGGGAGAAGACCAAAGAGAGAGTGAGCGAGAGAAGTTGGGGGGGGTGGGCGGGGGGGGGGGGGGTGGGGGGGACGCAATGTAGGAAAGCAATGGAGAAAAAAGAGGGAAGGAAAGGGATGACATAAAAAGAGATGAGGGTCCCAGTGTGGGGACTGTAGATGTTTTTGATTGCCCTTAGCTTGCTCATCTTTACCTCACAATCTTTAGCAGACCTCCAGAAATATACACATACACACCAAGCTTCGCATTTCACCAAGATTTACTTGAAGCCCGTTTCTTGCTCCTAAATATTGGAAAAACTCAGGCAGCCAATATGTTGTTGTGTGTGTGTGTGTGTGTGTCTGTGTGGGGTGTGTTCTGTGCGAGTTTTTCTGTGTCTCTCAGTTTGAAGAGTGAAGAGTGTAAATGATGTGTCTGGGAAACTTGCATGGGATGTCAACACACACACAAACACACCACACACACACACACCCACACCCACACACACACACACACACACACACACAACACACCACACACACACACAGCCGCAGTTCCTCATCCACTGGGTTTCTTGGGGAGATATGCAGTTCCATCGCCAACAGACGGGTAATATATGCTCCCGCTCCTGCCTCACACACAGACACGCACACACACACACACACCACACACACACACACCCACACACACACACACACACACACACACACACACACACACAACACACACACACACCACACAACCACAAACTCTCAAACAAATACCTAACCACATTAGAACTTTCTACAGAACCAAACAGGGCTGTCTGAATGTTGTTCACTCAGATTTCCCGCTCACCAACCTCCTCCCTATTTCTTTTGGACAACAAATTACTGACGAAGCTGTGCTGATAAGCCCCGTCCGTTAGGAAGAAAGGAAACAAGGAGACAAGGAAATAAGGAATAAGACGAGGAGACAGACATTCCATTACAGTCCCTGTGGAGCTGCAGCTGGGATGAGCCTACCAGCCGTGATTTCTAATCGTGGAGAAAGGCTAAACAGCAAGGAGTGCGCAGGTATGCAAGGTTAATTCCCTCTTTATATTCCTCTTCTTCTTCTTCTTGTTCTTCTTCTTCTTCTTCTATCTCCTCGGCAGCAGTCCTGCTTGTATTGTAGCAACATAGGTGCTATATTTCACGGTGACAGCAAATGTAATTTATATGTGAACAGGAATGAGCCCGCTGGGAGGTTTCCTCTGGCTTTGGATATTCCTCTATGCAGCAGCTGTGTACGCAGGTACCACACGTGCATTTGCTCACTGACACACATAGTATAACCTGCATTCAAAAACATGCACAAATACAGTTTCTTCACTTCTTTTTCTCCATCACCTCAAGTATAAAATCTAGCACAGAACACTTGTGTATCCTGTACAGGTGTAGGTGGGACAAAGGTCGACAATGTATCGTCACAAGTCTGTCACCATCCATGTGAGGATCTGGTTGCCTTGCACACTGAGATCCAAGGCCTGCGTATTGTGACCAGCAACCTGCTTGAAGACCTGGAGAGAGTAGTAAGACACACACACAGATACTTATTGTTCATGCACATGTATCATCTGCATTTTGGAATTTGTTTATTGTACTTAACTCTCTGATGCTGCGGTTATTTTGATATGACATGCGCAAGAATTTAGATTTCAGATGAAAAATATGTATTTTTTTAGAAACTATTACTAATAAAATAATTTTTCTGTCCTTTTAAAAAGCATTTTAAACGTATGACATGTCCATCAGTAAACCATTGCAGTGACTGCAATGTTCTTTAAATTGTATTTGATGGGGCTGAGTTTTATGGGAAATTTGTGTGACAAAATGAACAGAGTAGATCTTCCAGTGCAAATGGAACAAGTGGCAACATACGTTTTACTGACAGGAAGCACTGTGGTTTGTGGTAAATGTCTTGGTAATTTTGTGGGGGGAAAAAACATGCAAAAAGAATACCATCAGTGTTAAAATGTTGGCAACTAATCAGCTCAACCACCATTCTAGCATAATTCAACAAGTCTCTGTGTACCAAGAATTTTGACAAATTATACATATGTACAGTGGGGCTTGAAAGTTTGGGCACCCCAGGTAAAAATTTGTATTA
>NC_045753.1:15071898-15072130 GCF_008692095.1 Etheostoma spectabile
AAAGAAGCCAAGAAAAGATGGAAAAATCCCCAAAAGGCATCAAATGACAGATTACACATTCGTATAATATGTCACAAAAAGTTCGATTTTATTTCTATCATTTACACTTTCAAAATAAAAGAAAACAAAAAAATGGCAAATGCAAAAGTTTGGGTACCCTGCAGAGTTAACACCTTGTACCGCCCCCTTTGGCAAGTATCACAGCTTGGAAACGCTTCCTGTAGCCAGCCAA
>NC_045753.1:15072140-15072349 GCF_008692095.1 Etheostoma spectabile
TTCAATTCTTGTTTGAGGTATCTTTGCCCATTCTTCCTTCCAAAAGTCTTCGAGTTCTTTGAGATTTCTTAGCTGTCTGTCACGCACTGCTCTTTCAAGGTCTATCCATAGATTTTCAATTGTGTTGAGGTCAGGAGACTTCAGCTTTTTCACAAATGGCATCAAGTTAGCGAAATGTTCCCTGTGCTGCAATACAACCCCAAAGCATG
>NC_045753.1:15072359-15072472 GCF_008692095.1 Etheostoma spectabile
CCCCCATGCTTGACAGTTGGACAGAGGTTCTTTTTAATTAAATTCTGTGCCCTTCCTTCTCCAAACACACCTTTGCTCATTCCAGCCCAAATGTTCTATTTTAACCTCATCGG
>NC_045753.1:15072482-15079695 GCF_008692095.1 Etheostoma spectabile
TTGTTTCCACAATGCATCAGGCTTGATTATATGTTCATTTGTAAACTTCAAACACTGATTTTTGTGGTGGGGGTGTAGAAGAGTTTTGATCTGATGACTCTTCCACGAAGACCATGTTTGTACAAGTATGGTGTACCACAACTCCAGTGTCTGCCAGGTCTTTCTGGATGGAACGTGCAGTCAAACGTGGGTTTTGACTTGCTTTTCTCACAATCCTGCGAGCGGTTTTGTCTGATATTTTTCTTGGTCTTCCAGATCTTGCGTTAACTTCCACTGTTCCTGATGACTGCCATTTCTTAATTACATTCCAAACAGAGGACATTGACATCTGAAAATTCTTTGCTATCTTCTTATAGCCTTCTCCTGCTTTGTGAGTGTCAACTATTTTCAGTTTCAGTTTTCTAGACAACTGCTTAGAAGAACCCATGGTGCTGCTTGTTGGGGAAAGGTCAGATGAGTCTGGGCATTTAAAACCTTAAGATTGACATCACTTGGTCTTTCCAGATGATGACTGAGAACAATCCATGACACTGTCAGGTCTCAGCTTTCCAAAGGGGGCGGCGCATGCTATAAACTCTGCAAGATGCCCAAACTTTTGCGGACGGCATTTTTTTGTTTTCTGTTATTTTTAAAGTGTTAATGATGGAAATAAAATCTAATTTTTTGTGACATATTATACAAATGTTTAATCTGTCATTTGGTGCCTTTTGGAGATTTTTCCATCTTTTCTCAGCTTCTTTATTCACATTAATACAAATTTTTCCCTGGGGTGCCCAAACTTTGAACCCCACTGTAAGGGTACCTCTGATAATCATTTTAATGTATTGAAAATGCTACTTGTATGTATTTGTATTCTCAGTCAAAAGAAAATGAAGAGATGCGAATATCTTTGACTGAGCTAGGCAACAGCAAAAACAGAAACAGCATCCAGAGCAGCAACAATGACAACAACAGCAGCAGCCGCAACGGTAGTAGCAATGGCAACATCAGCAGCAGCCGCAACGTCAACCGCAACGGTAGCAGCAATGGCAACAGCAGCAGCAGTGACAACAGCAGCAGCAATGACAACAGCAGCAGCGGCCGCAACGGTGGCAGCAATGGCAACATCAGCAGCAATGACAACAGCAACAGCAGCAGCCGTTTTAGCGGTGATATCAGTGATCTTGACAGAGATGGAGAGGTCTGGTGTATGCAGGATGGACGAGTGTTCGAACAGGGGGAGGATTGGGAGGTTGACAGCTGCACGTCTTGTGGTTGCCAGGTATGTGTTGAACAAGTATAATGTAACCTAAAACCTTTCCTGGGACAGTGCCTTGCATGTGTCATCGATAGACAGCACACTGAAACAAAACCAGCATAATTTTTTAAATGTAACAAGAGTCGTGTGTTTTTCCAATTCAAAATCCAAATCGAATCTGCCTTCAATCCTCGCTTCCCAGGGTACGAAGATTGAATGTGTTTCTAAGTACAACCATCTTGGCATTTTAATAGATGAATCTTTTTCTTTTGCCATTCATAGTCAGCAGCTAGCAAAAAGATTAAACCTTAAACTAGGGTTTTATTTCTGAATCAACTCCTGCCTTTCATTTGAATCTAGAAACTGCCAATTTTGTGTATGGATGTTATATTATACTTGCTTATGGTGATGTTTTATACATGCATGCTTTGTCTCAAAGTTTACATGCACTGAAAACTGTATACCATGGATCTCTGAGGTCCATCACTGGCTGTGAAGCCCTCACTCACTGCACTGTATGAATGTGTTGGATGGCCTTTTCAATCAACACAGAGACTTCAACACTGAGATATCTTCATATACAAGGCTACTTTAGGTCTACTTCCATCCTACCTTCTGACCTACAGTATATCAGTGTAAACAGTATCAGGGATTACAATCTTTGTTCCCAGGATACTTTCCTTCTGTCTGTTCCAAAGGTTAGAACTGAGTTGGGAAAAAGGCCTTTAAGTTTGCTACTCCTTCTACATGGAACAACTTACAGAAATCCATGAAACTGAGTGATCGGTCTCATTGGTCGCTTTTGAGAGGATGTAGATTGACTTGGAGGCAGCCCCATCTGGCTATAGATGTATTGCCTGATGTGTTTAGGGTTGTGGTTTACTTTGAGGGATTTGCTTTTTTCGATGTTTTATGTTTTACGTGTTTTCGTGTATTTTGTGTTTGTATGTACTGTATGTTTGGTTGTACTGCTGCCTGTCTTGACCCGGGCATTCTTGAAAAAGAGATTTTTAATCTCAATGAGTCTTCCTGGTGAAATAAAGGTAAAATACAATGAAAAAAAATCATCTAGGTCAGATTAAGGTATGGTAAATCTTTTACACTGCAATCACCTCGGTAATCCTTTTTTGTATATAGACAAGAGAAGTTTTTAAGTCTAATTAGTCTCAAGTCCTCATTAAGTCTGACTTAAGTCCAAGTCTCTGTCATTTTGTTTCATTTATTTTAATGTATAATGTCTCTGGACTTGACTTTGCGTTTTGACTTTGACACGTTAAAAACCTGGAACCAAAAAAAGTCCAAGAATCCTACAGTTCTAGCGTAGATGTGGAAGACTGAGTCCACTTTCAGACAGAAGAGTGGCATTGCACTTCTCATCTAACTCATCAAGAAAGCAAATAAGCATATTTTCCACAATTCCTTTGATTCCCGAGTAACCAGTTGGAGAATTACTTACTGTGAGTTTCATTTGTAATCAATGTGGTTTCATTTATATCCGAAATGCCTTTGTTAGTCTCCTATTTTTCATGCTTGCGTCATCCTCCTCTCCGAATCTGTTTCTCTTTATCAAATATGATTAATTTTGTCAAGGATGGATTGGGGGAGTAGCCAAACCTATTATGAGTCATGACAGAATGCCATTCCTCTGTATTTAGCGAAACATCCGGCTCAAACTAACATGGTTTGACTAACAATATTGATGAAAATGCTGTGTGCGTATCTTCCTCACCTTGTGTAGGATGGAAAGGTGGTGTGTCAGCAGGTTTCTTGTCCTCCCGTATCCTGCATCCATCCTTCCTTTATCGATGGAACGTGCTGTCCTGTCTGTCTCAGTGAGTTTTGATTGTGTACAACTATGATTTAGGGTTGAAAATGTGTGTTGTGATCATATCATTTGACACGGGTATACCAACAGTGTATGTGTGTATACGTATATAAAGATAATGAAGATGGCTGGTCCCCGTGGTCTGAGTGGACCCACTGTTCGGTCTCCTGTGGACGTGGAGGGCAGCAAAGGGGTCGCTCCTGCAATGGCATCATGCCATCCTGTACCGGCCCGTCAGTCCAAACCCGCAGCTGCATGCTGATGAAGTGTGATCACAAGGGTAGGACATCACACTGTGTGTCTGATCTGGCCGTTAATTTATTTTTTGGAATTGATTGGCCGGTCCAAGGGAACAAATTAACCAAAGAGCCATTCCACCAAAGAGCAAAAAATATGGAATTTCAGATAAATGGATTTTAGAGATTGTAATCATAATTTGAGACATGTTTTAGTAGTTCTGTAAATGTGTACACAGGATGGAGCTGTGGTGGTGGTCTTTGTTGAATTCTGGACTTTATAGAATCTTTATGTGCTTGTTTCATGTCTAGCGCATCCTGGTGGGAAATGGGGCCTTTGGTCTCCTTGGTCTGGGTGTACAACCACATGTGGAGAAGGCAACATCACACGGGTTCGTCTCTGCAACAAACCTCCAGCACAGAAGGGAGGCAGAGGGTGCACGGGCAGCGCCAGGGAGACACAATCTTGCAACAATACACTTTGCCCCAGTGAGTTTATACCGGTGCGCATACAGCCTGCACTGTAGATGGCTTACAGGTAAATCATGTGTTTGTGTGTAGTTGCTGGAGGCTGGACAAGCTGGACGGAATGGTCTCTGTGCTCAGAGTCATGTGGTGGAGGTCTTAAGAGTCGCCAGCGGGAGTGTTTGAACCCCGCCCCTCAGCACGGTGGGAAGCCTTGTGCCGGAGACACTGTGGACTATGAAGCATGTAATAAACAGCCATGTCCTATAGGTAAACCTGAACCCTGCCTACATACCTCAGGTTATAGGTGTATCTTAACTGTGTAAGCAGACATTGTCCTATAAGTAGGCTAAGAAATGCATGTATAAACCTTATGCCTTTTTTATTTGATGAATCAAATACCAATAATAATTTTCAAACATTAGAGAACTAAAAGCTACTTTCCTACAGCCTTCATTCACTCATTGAGGCTCAGGACGGAACAGTCAAATTACTCAAATATAAATGTTAATTGACTGTGAAAGACTCATTGCCTTGATATGCACATTTGTGTTTTCAGATACATGTTTACTTTCAAATCCATGTTTTCCTGGAGTGGTGTGCACATCACATAGCGACGGATCATGGGAGTGTGGACACTGTCCGTTGGGTTTAAAGGGCAATGGCACTCACTGTGAAGATGAGAACGAGGTAATACCCACAGGTCCATGCTTATACTCATTTATACTCCTATCCTCTCTGACCTAGTTTGACATCTGTCATATGCACTGCGACACTAAGAAGAGTTGCACACTTGTCCACATCCTGAAAGTTTCTCTCTGGTCCTGCATGATCACCTTTGCACATAATGCAGGTTGCAGAAGCTGTAACTGGTCAGAGTTTAACCTCCAGCCTGTAACTGAAGGCACCGTCATCTGAAGACATGCCAACCTAAATAAATAAATGTGTTCCTGTACACATCACCTGTCAAACCTTTATATTTACTTTTTGTGTTTGATATGCGGAACATGGTTAATCCCTCTATCTCTGCAGTGTGAAGTGGAGAATGTGTGTGTCACAGAGTGTGTAAACACAGACCCTGGCTTCTACTGTCTGCCCTGTCCTCCTCGTTACAAAGGCACCCAGCCGTACGGCCTTGGACTGGAGATAGCCCAGAAAACCAGGCAGGCATGTGTTTTCCTCTTTGAATAAGCATCTTATTTTGTGTGAACTGCTTTCCTTGCTTTAAACCTCAACCATAACCACTTTTGTCTGCTCAAATGCTTAATTTAATTTTAGGTGTGTGATCCATACAACCCTTGCAAAGACAACACACACACCTGCCACAAGTATGCTGAGTGTAAGTACCTTGGCCTGGCGTCTGAGGTTTTGTACAAGTGTGGGTGTGCTGTCGGGTTTGCGGGCGACGGCTTCCTGTGTGGTGAAGACTCTGATCTGGATGGCTGGCCCAACAGCAAATTAACCTGCAAGCAGAATGCAACCTATCACTGTCAAAAGGTAAAATAAGAAAAAGTGTAATCTTGATTGGTTGGCAGTGTTCTAACTGGATGGGATATAACTAAACTGAAGTGTAATTGGCTGCAGGATAACTGCCCCATGCTACCAAACTCTGGACAGGAAGACCTGGACAAAGACGGACAGGGAGATGCCTGTGATCCTGATGATGACAATGATGACATCATAGATGAGAGGGTGAGACTGTGGCCTCAGGAGTAAATTAACTTTAAGGATACCATGACATAAATCAGGCTAATGTTCACTGTGTGTGCATGTATGAACTAATGTGTGTCGGTTTGGTATAGGACAACTGCCCGCTGGTGTACAACCCTCGGCAGTTTGACTCTGACAGAGACGGGGTCGGGGACCGCTGTGACAACTGTCCATTTGAGAGCAACCCGCTGCAGACTGACACTGATGACAATGGAGAGGGAGACGCCTGCAGCATTGACATTGATGGAGATGGTAGGAGTTACTCAATACACCAGGCCTGGAACTTGCTGTTACTTATCCTAGTCTTATTAAAGTACTTGGGTTTGTTTTTCCCAAAAAGATTAAAAAAACAACAAATAACTGAAGGAAACTGAATTAAGTTATAGTGAAAGTTAAAGAGGTCAACAAAACATAACTCTACTGAAAATTAAGGCTAACAAAACAAGATGTTAACTCAACTAGCAAACCTCCCAGAATGAGACATGAGGGAAACATTAATACTGGCTGTTAAAACCAATAGACACACACAGGGGAGGACATACAAGAACAGGAACAGAGACAATAATAAAACTTAACACAAAGAAGGGAAAAACAAACGCGACCCATAGCATGTTTCACAGCGGCCAAAATTGATGAAGGATGAACATGACATTGCTTCAGTGGTGTAGTCTATGTGATACGCAGGTATACACAGTATACCCACTAAGAAAGCTCCAGGATTTCCACAAACCCACTTAAAAATGCCTAATGACCCACAACAAAAAAGTTTCCATTATATTTCTGATATAATTTGGATTGCCATCTGTGTTTTTCTTTGTCACATAGGCTAAATGAAGGTATTTCCATTGGTGCATAAAAGTGTATCTGAATAGAGGAAATTAAGTCGTTGATGCCAAAACTTCCCTGGGTAATGGAAACCCAGACCCCCCACCATGACATGGCCCCCTTCCACCAAAGGCAGATTCAAGCCAATATACAGTATATTCACTACAATACAATAGACTACACCATTGTGTTGCTTTGTATTTCGGGGCGAAGTGTCCTGGGGTACTAGATTTTTTACAGATTTTGTTGGAATTTAGACTACGACACATTAATCTCTGGAAAAAGGAAATAAATTCTGTGGTAATGAGCACTACAGACTGGGAGCAGAATCAATTCAAAGTTGATTCAGTGTTGAGTTACTCTTTACATATGGATCAAATTACATTTACCCAAACATGGTCTGGATTTATAGTGGTTGCCTTGTAATAAAAGAGGAGAAGCCACACGATATGCAATTTATCTGCTGTGTGTTTATGTGTGTGTCCTTTACTCCAGAGGTTTTGAATGATCGTGACAACTGTCCCTTAGTCTACAACACTGATCAGAGGGACACAGACATGGATGGTGTTGGAGACCAGTGTGACAACTGTCCACTTCTACACAACCCACTGCAGGTTCCTGAAAAACACAATGCTTAAAAGCAGACATGTACATTATATATACATGTATATCGATGGTGGCGGCGTTGCCTCACAGAGCATCTGGTATGGGTTACACAATCTAACACAGGGATCAAAGAAAGCTGTTAACAATTTATTTATCTGTGGCAATCAATCAGGTGGATGGCTAACATTTTTTAAAACATGAAAAGGAAATCTTGGAAGTTTGTGCAGGGTTTTAGTGGTAGAAGTAAAACTAAGCCAATATTTTTGATTCAACAGTATTTAAACATGTGTGTGTGTGTGTGTGTGTGTG
>NC_045753.1:15079705-15083169 GCF_008692095.1 Etheostoma spectabile
TGTGTGTGTGTGTGTGTGTGTGTGTGTGCAGCTTGACTCTGACAGTGACCTGGTGGGGGACATGTGCGACGACAACGACGACATCGATGAGGACGGCCACCAAAACTCTCTTGACAACTGTCCCTACATTGCCAATAGTAACCAGGCCGACCATGACAAGGACGGGAAGGGTGACGCATGTGATCATGACGACGACAACGACGGTATCCCTGACGACCGGGACAACTGTAGACTAGTGCCCAACAGGGACCAGCTGGACTCTGATGGTGGGTGCTGCTACGTTACACATACAGTAGGTCTTCTCAAAGCAAACAAAAAAGGCTATAGCAATTAAAACTTAATCTGTTAAAAATCCATCTATTGAACTGAGAATATCTCTAATATTACAATAAAAATGGGAAAGGTTGTGTCAAATGCTGATTAATTTGCTGTCAAACGTGAAAGACATTTCGGACAATTGACAAGAAATAGATTTTGCAGTCATCCAGTAAAACCAGTCAAGTATGTTTCCAGTGATCTAGGTCATGTTGGACATCAACATAAACTGTTTATGACTCTCCAGTGATTTGTCATAAATAAAAGATTATTTCTATACTATCTACAATCATACAGTACTTTCTCAATACATTTGCACACTGTCTCTTATTATTCTCTCTTTTATGTTTTACTCTTGGCAAAAATTAATTAAAAAAATTACATCATTGCATTTTCTCTCCTTATTCCTCCCTCCTGCAGGTGATGGGAGCGGAGATGCATGCTTTGATGACTTTGACAATGACAGTATTCCAGATGCGCTGGATCCATGTCCTCTGAACCAGGATATCGGATCTACAGACTTCAGGAAGTTTCAGGTTGTTTTGTTGGACCCTAAAGGCACCACGCAGTCGGACCCTCTCTGGGTGATCCGCAGCCAAGGCACGGAGCTGCTGCAGACGGCCAACTCAGACCCTGGCATCGCTTTAGGTGAGATTATAAAAAGTGAATCAGTAAATCCAGAAAGAACACATAAATCATGTAAGTTTGTTTAAACAGGATATGACAAGTTCAGCGCGGTGGACTTCAGCGTAACATTTTATGTGAATACCAACCGAGATGACGACTACGCAGGCATCGTTTTCGCCTACCAGTCCAGTCGACGCTTCTATGTTGTCATGTGGAAACAGGTAAGTTTCAAACATAGACTTGATGAGAACTCCTACTGGCTTCACTAATGGTAGTAGCAATCTAAACTAAATTGCCATTTTAAAACCTGTAATTTATGGTTTGAATCAAAAGTAATTTCCATCTTTAGACATCATATATATGTCCTTAACCATAATGTCCTTTATGTATCTTCTATGTAAATGTATTTGACAGTTCTAGCTAGCAAAAAAAGTGCATTAAATAAAAAGGCCTGACTTTTTGTGAGCGGTGACTGTCCTCAGCCGTGTGCCAACGTCAATTTAACCTTTACTTACTTTTGTACTTCTTTCTGTGAGAGCAGGTGTCTCAGGCCTACTGGGAGAAAAAGCCATTTAAAGCTTTTGCCACAGCCGGAGTCTCGATCAAACTAGTCAACTCTACCACAGGACCAGGAGAGTATCTACGCAATGCCCTGTGGCACACCGGAAACAACAGACACCAGGCATGAATCAATGACTTTATGTCTTTGTCTCTTTTATATTCTGCTCGTCATAAATTTACACTACATTTCTCACTTGAACCGATAAACAAGCTTAGAACACCGGCACAGTAAAGATATCCCCCCCCCCACCAAAATAAATGTCTCCACCGTGACTTATATCTGTGTGTTTTTGTGTGTATGTTTATGTATTTAGGTGAAAACATTGTGGCATGACCCCAATAAAATTGGCTGGAAGGCCTACACAGCCTACCGCATACACCTCATCCACAGACCCAAGACTGGGTTCATCAGGTACAAAGACCGTCATCATATAAAGTGTAATTTTCTATCACTGGATAACCTAACCATGTTATGGCCCTGACACACTAACCCAACGGCTGACCGTTGGCACAAAAGGAAGTCGGACTGACCAAAAAAAGGGTCTCGGAACACACCGAAGCGATGGTGACTGACGATGGCAGCTGATTGGACGAACGCGTCACTTGGGTCTGGTTTCTTTGGAAATTTAAAGCCAGACTGCCATGGCGGCTTGTTCACAATACAATCTCATTTTACTAAAATAGTTCACCCACAGATATGCTTACACACAAGGACATCATCAATCTCCAAGAGTTATTTTATGATAACAGCATGATTTACTTACTTTGTTGGACCCGCTTCTCCTGAACTTGCCACATCTACTTCTGGTTAGTTGTGCTTCACACTAATGGACTTTCAGAAAAATCCAAATCCAAATTCCCCCGGGCAACGTTGTTGGTGCTGTTTGTGCAGATAGAGAGAACAACATCATTGCTATAGCGAGGTTTTCAAGCTGAACAAACTGATGGGAAAGAGAACAAAATGGTGAAGTGCACCGCCCATTTGTTTAAATGATAAAACTACTAAGGCTGTCTTAGAACATACAAGCAATGGCTGTTGCATTCTGGGCATTGAATGATTGTAAGAGAACTGTACGCTTATTCTATGTGAGACTGAAAAGAGGCTCCTGCCCTTTGATTGTGAAGGACAGATGAACATTGATGTTTTACTAGTTGCTACAAAGCTCTGTTGAAACTGCTTTAAATATAGCTTCATTTGACGTCATGTCCTCAGTTTTGTTCAGGAATAAGTGGTAAAATACAAACATGGAAAAATATGACAAAATTTACTTAGTGACAGATTTTTATCTCTCAGGTACCCGCATTTCTAGGTGTTCTGCATCAGTAGTAAAACATGCTAAATGCTGTGTGTGATTAGGTTTGCTTTGTTGTGTTGCAGGGTGGTGGTGTACGAGGGCAGGGAGATTTTATCTGACTCTGGGGCGGTGTATGAACACACCCTGGCTGGAGGCAGACTGGGGCTGTTTGTCTTTTCTCAGGAACATGTCCTCTTCTCAGACCTCAGATATGAGTGCAGAGGTAAGATATCTCGATCAAAACGTGTGTCCTGACTACTGATCAGTGGTGGAAGAAATGCTCCAATTCATTACTTAAAGTGCTCATATTATGCTCATTTTCAGGTTCATAATTGTATTTGGAGGTTATATCGGAATAGGCATACATGGTTTAATTTTCAAAAAACACTATATTTTTGTTGTACTGCACAGTGCTGCAACTCCTCTTTTCACCCTGTGTGTTGAGCTCTCTTTTTTAGCTACGGAGTGAGACATCTCACTTCTGTTTAATCTTTGTTGGGAGTCGCACATGCGCAGTAGCTAGGTAAGGTCAACTAGCCAGACAGTTGTGTATGAGGTCGTGCCACGCTAGCAGCTAGCCAAGCATTATAACATGTGTTACAAAGTGACGCACATTCGTAACGGAAGTAAAGGCTGGACTGGCTGTTTGGAGCAGTTTGTGAACAG
>NC_045753.1:15083179-15086546 GCF_008692095.1 Etheostoma spectabile
TGGAGATGGTAAGTCCCTTTGGGTTTGACTTTGGGATTTTTTCACTTTGTAAACCTAGAACATGCACAAAAAGATATATAACACAATAAAGGAAAGGTAACAAGCCATAAAGCATAATGTGAGCACTTTAAGTAAAAGTACCAATACAAGGAAGTAAAAGTCCTGCATTAAAGTCCTACTCAAGTAAAAGCATTGTTAGCAACAAAATATACTTCTCAAATGTGTATCAAATGTTTAGACGTTTCTCAAAAATTTGATCTTTTGGGAAATATTAGATTATTTCACATCTTTGGGCCTTTGAACAATAATTTAAATGAAACTGTCTGAGAAGTAATTCATATCTAAAATGTGACAAGAGGCCCTAAATAGACACTTTTTTGTAAGAGGTCACAAGACAAAAAGGTTGGGAACCACTGGTTTAATCTTTAACACTGTGTTGTACTTTATAAGCTCATTGTGTCTCTCTTAGTATGTCAGATATTAATCTCTATACCTAAACCAAGTGGAGTAAAAAGTGCAAAATTACTCTTTGAATTGTAGTGAAGTAGAAGTATAAAAGAGCATACAATGAAATACTCATGGACAGTACTTTAGTAAATGTACTTTCCACTGTGCTACTGATCACTGTGCCTCTGTCCTCCAGCGTTTTAAAAATCAGTTCTTCTCATAAAAGGTGTGTCTAATATCTGTGACCTGTTCTTCTTCATTTCCTCCTCAGATAATTGAACTATTCTGCTGGGATATTAAGGAATATCTTCAACCTCCTACCAGAGATCCACTTCAATTCCAGTTAAAAAAATCTTAATACAACTGAGAGAGGGAGAGCATTAGGTTACTAATTAAAAGTCTAGGCTGCTTTATCCATCTGAGACTATCAACTAGTGACTACGATCTATCTATCAGCTTTTTCTGTGACGGTATTGATTTCAGACTGCCTCAATTCGCTGTATATTACTGTTAAGACTCAGCATTTCTAACGACTGCAACTTCTTGTTGCTTTTCATTTGCTTTTGCTTATGGTTGTAAATAATTATTTATTGCCAGATATGAAAGGGAGAGAAGATAGAATAAATTGATGATGGAGGAAGTAAAGAAAGACCATGCCAACATCTGGTGGTAACTTTTTTTTTCAAATCTTTTTTCTGATGATGGCAGTATCCATAACACATACAACTGTGGAAACGTGGTCTCCAGCGCCCTTTAGTGGTGGAAGTAATAATTATGAATAATGAGTGGGAGAGAAAGGAACAAAAGAAAGCAAAGGTTAGGCCTACTTGAGGTTGGTAAAAGAATTTATTTCAGTAGGCCTAGTATTAATAGCTTTTAAAAATACTCCATTACATTTAAAAGCCATGCATTTGAACTTAAGTCAGAAGTACTATCAACAAATATCCTACACTGGCAATATACTGTATATCATTATAAAGCACAGATAAGCCCCTGTCAGTATTTTGTCAGCTCTTAGATAAATGTAGTGGAGTAAAAACTACAGTAATTCCATCTCAAGTGCAATGAGTGTAAAAACATGGAAATACTCAATAAAAGTCCAAGTATCAAAACTTTTAGTGCGGTACTTTAGTAATTACTGTACTTTCTACCGTCAGGTAAAGTAAGTATAAGCATGTAATGGATTGTTTCTTTCTTAATAACACTGGACTAATGTCAGAAATAGAAAGGTGGCAATATGTCAGGGAAATATGTAGCCAGCATCCCTTAAAAATGTATTCATTCATTTTCTTGTTTTGTTTTCGTGATCTTGTCTCGTCAGCTCTATTTCTTCAGTCGCTTACATCCTTTTTATTTGTCTGTTTTGTGTAACTGTGTAAAACATGTTTGCCTACACGTTTTAACAGTAATAAATCGGTGTCTCCAAAGAGAGTAAATGTTTGGGCGGAAGGAAGAAATCAATTATATTGACTCGATACACTGAACCTGTCAAACCGGTTGGAGAGGAAAGTAGAAATATCCACGCACGCACACACCTGGTGCGGTGAATGAGTGACGTCACCACTGAGGTGAAGAACAAGGAAGACGAGTCCATCCACCGGGTCTAGGAGACAGGAGTCATAACCAAAATAAAGAGGCTTTCTTTTGAGATATTGAAGCGTAATTTGTTGATTCATTACGTGCCATTAACTGTGAGCTGAGTGGAGAAATGGTCCGCAGCGGTACCTACGGCTGGTGCGCTCGGTTTGTGGAGCGACACCGGTCAGCGCTGAATTTTGCGCTGCTGGTAGTTGGTTACATCCTTTACCTCCTAATCGGCGCCGGGATCTTTTCCGCCATCGAGCTGCGCTACGAGCAGGAGCTCCGCGAGGAGCTGAAAGGGGCCCAGGAGGACTTCCTGAGCAACAACCCCTGTGTGTCCCAAGAGCGCCTCAGAGAGCTTCTGGCCCGCGCGCTAGAGGCCAGTAAGTATGGAGTGTCCCTGCTGGACAACAAGACCGAGCGAAACTGGGACTTTGTGTCCTCCCTGTTCTTCACCAGCACCGTGCTGACCACCACAGGTGAGGCCCGGGGACACTAAGCTGTGGACATTCTTGTTAGTTGGTAGCACTTTGTTTTTTGAAAAGTCAAGCTTTATAGAGGCCTTTTTAAGTTTGGGGCTTGTTGCAAAATTGAAAAGTCCTAAAATGAATCCAAAATATTATTAGGAAATATAAATCCCCATTGCTTACTGGCCTATAGGTAAGTTAAGGTAGTCACTAATGCCATCCACACATTATGGATTCACTGTGCCACATGTTTTAACGTCAATACATGATTTATAAAAACACACAATTATTAGGCTGATTTAATAGCTTAGCATTGTATGTACAAAAAAGGTATGTATCAAGATATAAGGCCGACCTACACTCTATTATAGGTCCAGTTTAATACACAACTTTATTTTATACAATATACGTATTAGGGGGTCTTTCTTTCAGTTAAGGGGTCTTTGGTTTAAACATTTTGAAGACCCCTGTTGTAAGGCATATGAAAATAATGTGTATTATTTATTTCATTATTGTTTTTTTAAATTCAATAAGCTTCTTTTACATTTCTAAAATTACAGCCACTCCCTCTCCAGAATATCCCAACATGCATTTTTTTTATCCCTTTCTCTCCTCCTGTACTTAAAGGAGGCTGTAACTCCTGATTTGATGGTATACAAGACAGTGTGAAACCCATATTTAATTATTAATGGGGTAACCAACATCTAGAACTGCGTTATGAGAAAATAAGGATACTTTCCCCCTTCAGCAGATCAATGTGGAAGCAGGTGATTAGTGTCAAACTCTGCACATATATCATTCTGCACAGTGAAGGTCAAACACATTTTTGAGTGGAGGCAGACTTTAATGAACCAAATGTCCTATATATATAT
>NC_045753.1:15086556-15087829 GCF_008692095.1 Etheostoma spectabile
ATATATATATATATATATATATATAGATACTTTTAATACGTTTGAAGGAGCCTCTGTCTTTCTTTCCCTCTATCTAATTATTGTTGTGTTTGTAGAGCTTCCCAGGGTCTAAGCGGCTCCTGGAGAAGAATCTCACTTCTAACTACACCTTTTTAATTAAGGCTGTGCTGTATGTGTGGTTGTGTTTTTTTAGGTTATGGCCATACCGTTCCTCTCTCAGATGAAGGAAAGGCTTTCTGTATTTTCTACGCCCTCTTTGGCATCCCTGTTACCCTCTTCTTCCTCACTGTTGCGGTGGAGAGAGTCATGGTCCTGGTGACCCGACGCCCAGTGTCCTATTTCCACCGTCGATGGGCCATGTCTAAATCGAAGTTAGGCGCCATACATGCTATCTGTCTAGCCAGTATCATAGCCCTGATCTTCCTCATCATCCCTGCATGGATATTGTTCAGCATCGAGAATGACTGGAACTTTCTGGAGTCTCTGTATTTCTGTTTCATCTCTCTGACGACCATTGGCCTCGGGGATTACATCCCTGGAGAGGCCAGGAATAAAGTGGACAACCCACACCCACAGCTCTACAGGCTTTCTATTACAGGTGAGATGGTGGCTGAATATTGCTGCCAGGTGGAAGTCTTTTATTTCCAAAAAAACACTTAATCCATTAACTCATCAATTTAGAAAAGGTTTCAATAGCTCAAGTATTAGTGCTTCCCAACCTTGTCACATTATGACCCCTGAAAACAAAACGTTTTTATTTGTGCATCATTGTCCCAAATAGAATAAGTTCATGAGCTATAACCCGTTTAACTAAGCCAAACACACAGGAAAGCTAAGGCTAATGGGAATAGCATTAGTTTTGAAATACTATTAGGAATTTGGGCATAAACAAAAAGTTATGGACTGATTGAATTGTGGACCGGATTATGGTGCTCAATGAATAGTCAGGGGATCACCAAAATTTCACGAGATTTTGAAATAACAGACTTCCCTGCTGGGAAGCACTGCTGCCGAGGACCGACATGTCGTCACTTAACTGAGATGTAAACAATCAGAATACATTTTTTTTCATTGCACATTCACAATATGTGCATACGAGGATCGTCATGTTTACGACCATTTACCATTTTAGCTTTTCTGTTTGACAAGGTTAAACAAAGCAATGACTATTAGCAACTACACCCTTTATTCACACACCAAACCTTGATTTGATCTTATTAGTCATGCTGTGTGTGTGTGTGTGTGTGTGTGTGTGTGTGTGTGTGTGTGTGTG
>NC_045753.1:15087839-15090928 GCF_008692095.1 Etheostoma spectabile
GTGTGTGTGTGTGTGTGTGTGTGTGTGTGTGTGTGTGTGTGTGTGTTTGCTCTGCCAGTCTACTTGCTGCTGGGCTTGGTGTTTGTCCTGGTGGTGATGGAGACGTGTTGCGAGCTTCCCCAGATGAGACGCCTCAGACAGAGGTTCTACCAAGAAAGGGTTCGGGAGATTGACTCCGAGACCACCAACATCATCGAGCGGGATCACATGAGCGACCAGCAGAGCAACCCCTTGGATCACGTGACAGATCACCTCCCAGTCATCCCTTCTGTGTCAGAGCAGGCTGCGTCTCTACGGCAGGATGGGAAGTCAATGCCTCACACCCCAGTATCAGAATTTACGGTTGACCGAAAACTGAGATGACAAATTGACTGACAAACATATACATTTGAGGGTCTGATCTACACATTTGTGCTCCATTTGTGACTGCCCAGGACATACTGGCTTTGATCTCTAAATATGTAGGTATAAAAGGAACTTGTGGATACAGTATATACATGTAAGCTGGGTTACTTAATCGCTTAAAAATGGCTTTCTGCCATTGCCAACACCAACTGACATTTGTGGCGTAAAAGGAGGAACCGCCCACAGACCATCAGGATGGTATTGTTTTCTTGTTCTCCCCTGTAGCTCCTTTCCTTGCAGATAAGAGCGAGATCTGTGACACAGAGGAAGGGCTGGGCGCCCAAGCGGAGGGAAACCCTACATGGTTCAACTTCCTGCCAACGTCTTGATGGCGTAACTCCAAAGTGCCACAGTTTGCTCTAGAGAATTTCACATCCGCTCTTAGCACTTTATATAATCAATGGTGCTATTTGCATAGGAAATTTGCCTTCTTGGAAGTAGTATAGCATTACCATGGGAATTAGGCATACTATCAGTTGGCCTGCCTTACATTATGTGAAAAGGATTCCAAGAACAAGATAATTTATTTGAATAACAAAGTAATAGAAACCTTTCAATATAACGCAATACAGTTCAACAGCACCACAAACTGCAGTCTCCATAGTGACCATACTGTTGAATCAACACCTCTCTAAAACAGTTTCAACAAAAACAGAACACTTTAACTTTCATGAAGGTAGGATTTAATGCAGCACCGTTGTATTAGACTGCATTAGTTCCAGCTAGCTGTACCTAATAAACTGGCAACTGAATGTATTACAATTGGGTAATCATTCTGCAATGCATGGCACCTCACCGTTAGGGGGCAGCACTTTCATTTTCTTTCCAAAAGAGGTTTACTTGAGGTTTTTGTTACAGGGAATGTATATTTCATGCTGCTTAGGGGATAGCCTTAAAAACCCAATAATGCAATAATATGTCCTTGTTACAATTGAGGGTGAGGGAGCATGCTTTTATGATCAATTTTATTCACACTCGCGAAACTGCAAAAAAGGGGGTGAAAATCCTAAGAATCAAAATATAACTGATTTTCCACAGATCATTTTGCTGCCTGTTTTTGTTGTCATTTTACAGGATCATGGGTTTTAATCAAGAGAAGAACATTATAATGGTATTAATAAAAAAAAAGCTTTCTGGATAAAGTGAAAATAAATCATGTCAACCTTTAACTTTTTTTATTGAATATGTATTTACAAATTACAAGAGATTCAAAAATTTTATATAAACCTGGATTATTTTATTTATACAGTATCATATTCACATTATATGTCAAGACACATACATGCAGACTGAGGTGGGCACACACATACAAGCACACATTCAAAGTCAAACATACACACAGACACAGGAACTGTCCTTTAACCAAAGAAGCAGATTACCTCTTTAGAAAGAGTAGAGAAAGTATTTGTCCTTCTGAAATGTCCTTTTATCCGCACAAGCTGCTGGGCTGTTGATGTGCAGCAGATGTTGAAACTTTGACCTCCCCACAAAAGCTGCAAAGTGTAGCGTTGACTATTATATTCACAAAATGATAGAATAGCCCACAGCAAACTGACTCCTTCCTCACCGTCACATACACATGCATCTTTGTGTGTGTATGTTTATACGATCTGTGGCTGTTTGGAGCAGCTGGGCCACAAAGGGCGCAGGCTGAGGATGAAGAGGATGAAGATCAGTACTGCGATAACTGTCACTATTGAGACATAGCCGGCGTGGGGCAGGGGGGGAGAGTCAGGAGCTTCAGCAGGAATCATGTTGGTCAGATTCAACATGTAGCCCAGCGTCCAGCCTGCATCACTGCCTTTTATCTGGAAACAAACACAGGAAAATGGAAGACTATCACTGATGTCTCACATGACCACTTACATAAATATTGATAGTTTTGCTTAGAAGGAATTTTAAATGGAGAATTCTCCAACCATCACAACTACATGTTGTCTGCTGGGAACATGGAAGAAGGCTTGACATAATTTTATGCAGCAATTCCTTTAATCCAAGACAATTTTCTCTTTAGAAAGATGGTAAAAGAAACATAGAATGCTGAGCCTACATGTTTAAATCCAACTCTTACCCTAAACCTAAGCCTAACCTTACAATAACTTGAAGACAAAACAGATAATACTTATTTTTTAATGTAAAATGTAGCTGCTTCAGTTTCAGGATTCTGGTATTGTGCATTCTGACTGTGTTGTTCCTACTTTGACAAATCACAAGATCTGCTGTGACCTGCACAGTATTAAAACAATACAGAAAACTAATTTAGTAACATTACAACACAACAATATACAAAACAAAAAATTAGCCTGATTAAGTTTCTGGTGAAAAACAAGTGAATTTAGAGGGCTTATGTATCTCTTTCAAAACTGAATTTCCAAAATGATTTTAAAATCCCATTAGTTTTCTTTTTAATTTGTCCTATTCATTGATTCAATTTCAATTCAATTTCAATTGTATTTATAGTATCACATCATAACATAAGAGTTATCTCAAGACACTTCACGGATAAAGTAGGTCTAGACCATACATTTACATAGAGAAGATGGATTAATGTGAATATGTAAAATAGTTTAATAATGAATGAATGAATTTGAATATATATTTCAATTAAAATTAACATTACAATTTTATTAGTAACACATTTGAATAATTCCTGTTTTTAAGCTTTCCAACTTTGTTTTTTTTTG
>NC_045753.1:15090938-15095091 GCF_008692095.1 Etheostoma spectabile
GGGCATTTCTGCCTTTAATCACCAAGACAGCATGAGAGGGGAGATAGAGGAACCCTGTCGCAGCTCGGATTCAAACCCTGGGCCAATGCGTCGAGGAATAAACCTCTTTATATGGGGGCGCGCCTTACCAACTGACCTTCCTGGACGCCCATGCTTTCTAACTAATTAACTGACACGTGATCCTCCTGCGAATTCTGATTTTTTTCTCAGAATTCTGACTTTATTTCCCAGAATTCTGACTTTTTTCGCAGAATTCTGACTTTATTTCCAAGAATTCTGACTTTTTTCTCAGAATTCTGAGTTCTTTCTTAGAATTTTGACTTTAATCTCAGAAATAAAAAAAGTCAGAATTCTGAGAAAAAAGTCAGACTTCACATACATATTTCACCAGTGGCACTAATCCTCTTCCGTATATATGACCTGCAAAAGTCCACTGCGTTACAAGACTCGGAACAACCGTCAGTTTCAGCGTGTTTGCTGTCTGCTACCAATCTGACCAATTTGGCGTAGCCTACTACAAATCTCCATCCGCCATGACGCCTGGGTCAGCGGTAAGTAGGCCACCTTCTCCTGTGCTGATTGTGCTTTAAGTTATTGATGTTTTTGGTCCAGCAGGCTTTTTCTGTTGTGTTTCAAGGAGGCTATAGGCCTGCTGCTGTTGCTACTTTAGATTTAATTAAGCTTGAGTTATCTGCTTGTTACTTCTGCACGCTCATCCGCTGTCTGCTGCTTAGTGTAATACATGTTAGGTAGCCTACTGTAGCAGATTAGCTTATTTAGTTATTTGGCTGTAGGCTACTTTGATATGTACATTGGGATGTCTTGCTTTGTTGACCATACTACTCCTGTTTTAGGCAGAATTGGTTTTGGTGATATTTTCCAGTGGTGCCATGTTTGTGTGGGTTGGGGTGGGGGTCCTATTGGCACACTGTAATTTAAGTAAATAACTACATAGATGACGGTAATATTGTCTTGCTGCCCATTATTTCCTTGTAATATGGCCTCAAGTAGTCCTGTTAATAATTTTTCATAATTTTTCTCTTTCGTATTTAGCTAGCAGGACATATTTCCTCAAAACATTTAAACACAGTTGACTATGTACACGCTTTACTTTTCTTCATGCCATAATTAAGTCTAATATTTTCTGGTCTTTAGCTTCAAGATAGGGGAAAGAGTCTGGCTTTTGAAAAGAGCAGCTATGAATATTTCACTATTATCAAGATGTTATTGGTAGGTGGTGGCTGTGTGACTGGTTGACAATCACATGGATCTGCTGTTAATCTTTAAGAAGGGAACCATCATTTGTATTGGGGGATCAGATTTCTCCTCGTAGCAATCCTCATAGCTGTTTGGTATTTAGAGAGCCCCCTTAAAACAGCAGAGGCCTTTTACCCAAATGTAACTGTAACCATTAGTAACGGTCAATTCCCTACAACTTATGCTATTATATCAATGTACAGTATAAATGGATGAAGTGCTGAGTGGTCACCCAGGAGGAAGGTGGTTGGAGAAAGAGAAAAATCAAGGCTTAGTATCTGGGATACACACACTCTGAGGCGTGTGAGATAGGAAGGGAGTGGACTGTGATCTACCAACCTTTTCAATGAATTTTATGTCTGAGTAGCTCTCTGAGGTGAAGTTGTATCCTTCTGTCAGCAGGGTGAGGATGTACGTGCCAGAGAAACAGTACTCAGCCAGGTACTTTAATTTTATGTTTGGATGCCGCTGCCTTATCTGTTCAGCAATTCAAATGCAAAGATATGATTAATGTACAATACACATGGTGCAGGACATAGATACAAAAGACAGGAAAGCAGGAAAGTACGGCAGGATATTTGTTTTGTGTCTAACTGATGCATATGCCCGACCTGATTCCAAGGTGTAGCGCAGTAGCGTTTAAGCTTCTCCTTGACATCATCAAGAGGGATGGATGTATCGGTCAGATTGAGGAAGTTCATTACAAAGTAGTAAGCGGAGAACGCCTACAGTATGTTTGAGAGAGAGGAAAAAATGAGGCAAAAGAAAATTAACAATTATGTAGGCTAATCAGATTATAAATACTTTATTCTCATGAGTTTTACTGGCCCCACTGACTCAGTTTATTTGTCTTTGGTTTGCAAGGAGCTTTGAGGCTAGGATATATGCCATATTTAACAGCAACATGTCTTTTCAGAAACAGTATCCCTGTTACTCTGGATAATTCTCTGGCAACAGTTCATCAGAAATATTTCTTTGGGAGGAAATTGTCCTTACAGTGAGGTCTGGATTGTTTACTGTTTAAGTTCATAAAGACAATGCATGCCAAAAAATGCTATTCACCTATAATATATTGGGGTGGTGTCAAGAAATTCAGACACACTGTGTATTGAATAAAACCCCAAAATATATACTACAAGAGACACTGCTAGAATCTTATTTTATTTTATTCGTAATTGGATTGAACAGTGATTATTGCATTTGATAAAACCGTATGTTGTGCAACTCCTGTAGCTACGTTGATTGTGTAACCCTTGAAATAGGTCACTTGTATATCCTGATAAATAAAACGTGATAACTGTGTTACATTACCCCAAATGGCCCTTGCAGAAGTGGCTGGAAGACCCCATTGAAAGAGCATCGGCTGTATTTGCAGTCAGTGAAATTGAAGATGTTTTTGATGGTTTTCTGGCATTCTAGGAAGTTTCCATTCCCTGTGTGATTGAAGGTCGCAGGAGCTCCTTGGGGTTTCCTGTCTGACACGCAGGGGCTGTCATAGAGGACAGAGTAGTTCTTTATCTCAGCATAGCCAGGGTGGAAACAAGGATCTAAAACTGTTCCTGGACCTGCCTAGGAGAGGGTGCAAGAGACGGCTAATAAAATTGAAAGTCATTATTACTGCACGTTTCAGCATATCCTGTCTCTGTTAAAGATGATTACATTTCAAATGATTTGAGATTAGAAAGTTTAACAGCCCATTGTTGTTAAATGAGAAAAAAAGAAGAAATTTACTTGAGACTGGTGTGCCAGCGTCATTCGTAGTGCTTGGTCTTTCCCGTAACACAGGAAGCTGTGAGTGTACAGGTTATAGTCATTTCCGTAGAGTCGGAAAGTCACAGAGTTACTGGGGGACTCTGAGCCATTGTAATTATCGGATACAAAGCTAATCTGAGTGGAGGCCCCGCCAAGGTCAAGGGCCCCTGTGGTTTCCAAGCCCTGTAGCAGACAAAAAGGCATTGAAGTCTGTGCACAGCAGAACACCCTGACCAATGCACACAAAGCACATTTAAAAGTGGACAAACTTGCATGTATGCGGTGTGCAGACATACGAGCATACAGACCTGTTTAAGGCGGTCATCCAAGTAGTTGACTGTGACCCAGCCAAAGGCACCCTCCTCCTGGCCGCTGAGTATTCTTGCTCCCTGATAGGAAAAGGGGAACATTTGCAGGGCTTTCTTCACAGACTGAAATACACTGTCTGACGCCGCGCTGTTCTCCATACTGCACACACAACACAAATCCATTAGACTTAGTCACGTCCGTAATTCAAATCAGTGCAGCAACCCATAAATAATAGACTGTACAGTACATAATAAATTTGACTAACATTCGTTACTCTGGCTGTAAAGTTCATCTGGCGATAAATCACTAAACAGGCATATGGAAAAGGCTACAAACAGTAGCACTTTGACTGCCAGCGCAAACACAATTACAGCGTAAAAGCTAAGGATACACCAGTGCAGAGCTGGGCCATCAGGCCACCAAGGCCTTCTCTGCTGGCCAAGAGATTGTCAGAATTTTTCAAAATTTTATGTATACATATTTCTAAAATACAGTTGTGCTCAAAAGTTTGCATACCCTTGAAGAATTGGTAATATATACAGTATATATTTAGTAGGCCTGCACGATATTGGAAAAAACTGACATTGCGACATTTCTTTTCCCTGTGATATATATATATATATTGTGATATGAAAAAAAGTAATTTTTAAAATTTACAGAAACATCTCTATTTGGAAATAATTAATCATTCTCGACTTCTGCTGTGATTTTGTAAGGGAGTGCATCTACACAGAAGATGAACTAAACTTTAATGCTTAACAGACACCAAAGCAAGTAAGCGCTGTGACTTCTAATGGGATTTTGGAGAGGGAAATTAGGTAGAAATATGCTAGTT
>NC_045753.1:15095101-15095229 GCF_008692095.1 Etheostoma spectabile
ATGACACCATTGTATTCATATAATAATAAATCTAGGCTAAAGTGAATGACAGTGACTGCATGTTGCTTCTTCTAAATTTCAGGTTGTGGTTGACTACTGGTGCCAGCTTGTTGGTTTGATAAATTGAT
>NC_045753.1:15095239-15100214 GCF_008692095.1 Etheostoma spectabile
TGCATGTCACGCGCACTAGCAACAAACTCTGTGAATCCAAGACCAATTAAATCAGTGTAAATGACGTTAGATCAGACACAGACTTCTGTTGTAGATTAGTGTTACATTTCCAGTGTCGTGGCTCCGAACCACGTTAGTAGAGACGGACGGGCGCCTTGTTTCTTTAGGCTAACTATATTAGCTTTAGCCTGGCTGGTAGCAGCTTTCTGCATATATATATATATATATATATATATATATATATATATATATATATATATATATATATTCTAATAAAGCTTTTATCCAATTATGTTTCCCCCATGTGCTGTCTCCGGGTGAAAAATTGACTCTGAGGCCTTCAGAATTCCCGGTGAATCCCTCTACTGTTTAAGCAAATTGGGACGATGTTGGTGATTGTCATTTCGCCCTGTTGGTGAAGGTTGGTTTTGTTTCTTTAGTAATTACATGGACCAGCGTTATAAGTGATGCAGCATCTTGCCATACTGCGAAACTGAAAGTTATCACTTCCGTCACAGTGCACAAAAGTGTACACAGAGTGTAAATTGTAATTTCTCCATTGGGATCAATAAATAGTATTAAAAAGGTTACTGTAGGATGGTACTGAAGGGCCAGGTTGAAAAAACACAACCCGCCCCTGCACCAGTGTCAGCATGAAAAGGCTTGCCGTGTGTTTTTTTGTTTTTTTTTGTGGATGCATGTTTTATGTCTGGTTATGGGGATGTTTGGTTACACGTGTGCCGTACTTCAACAATCTCATTCCAGCAGTAGCCCCCAGATAAAGAGGGGTCTCGCCTCGTCTTTTTTCGGGCACCCGCTGCACGGCCTCCTGCATGCATTCTGTCAGAGACTGCCCTGCCTTCGATGGGGCGGACGCATAGCTGGAGATACCTGGACCTGCAGGTTGGGCAAAATGTCAAGAGGAGAGTGAAGTCATTTAGCTTAAATTTAGTGACCATAAAAAACAAGAAGAGCCTTGAGTTCAAAGATGCAAGCCTGCTTGGAGATTTGCTCATTTGACAAAAAGCTAAAGCATTTTCGACCAGGATCTATTCATTAAGATCTTATTTACATTTACAGCTACATATTTGAAAGCTAAACCCAATTTTCATTGTCATGGGTTTCTCCCTTTTTTAATGAGATTCAGATCTGCAGCCAAAAATGTAAGTAAATCAGTAATAAAAATACTTAAGTATTTAAGATACATAAGTATCCATTAAGTGTGGAGTTGTAAATGTTAGAGCTTTTGATAAATAGATCTTGGCTGCAGATGCCTTTTTTAGGGAAGGTAAACGGTCTAGAGTAGAAACAATTAGCTGATATACTGAATCCATTATTTACAACACATTAACCCATTATAAAGTATTTCTTATTAGATATTTTGGTCAAAAAGTGTGTATTCACGCATTATACTTTTAACGTTCACACTTTTGCAAATATACTTTCAAAGTTTAAAGGTATAATATGTCACTTTTGTTGGGCGGTGTTTGTAAACAGTGGTCAAAGCACACCCGTGGGGCTCAAAGGTTCTTCGCTGACGCCTCTAACGTCCCGCACGCAGCAAAATAATAAAATAAAAACTACATGCAGGGGGCAGAGTCTCTGCCGATAGGACAGACACCACCAAACACTTGTAGCGGCTCATAAGGGATGATAGAGCTGGCGTACTTTTTCTATTCATAGTTTTTTAGGAAAATCCTGCATATTTAGCTTCTTTTTTAAAAGTTTTTTGTTTTGTTCTTGTGCTGCAAAAATGGCGTGTTTGATAACCGTAAATGCTCTAAGTTAAGTATTTAAACGTGCATGTTCATTTAAGATTATGATTGCGCTTCTTTTAACCCTTGTATGGTATTCGGGTCAAATTGACCCATTTCAAATTGACCCATTTCAAATTGACCCATTTCAAGAAAAATGGTACAAGTTACTTTTTTTTTCTACCTGAAAATCAATAAACAACTATTCCTGACTCAATTCAGAAAATTATTCTGGATAGGACGCTTTTTTTGCATAGTGGATTTTTAACAGTAATTATAACCTTATGACAAAAAACGAATCACACTTCCATTTTTAATTGTGTTCTAGTAGAGACTGATTGCATTCACTAAACATATGTTATCTCAATTGTTGGAAATTGAGATAAAGACAATATTTGTTAATAGATTATGAAGTAAAATTTTATTTCAGAATGGTTTTTTAAAACTCCAAATAAGTCACGGTTCAATTTGACCCGAGGGATGCGAGACGGTCCCGAAAGTGAAGACAACACCAGGGTTAATAGTGTGTGTGTGTGGGTGTGTGGGAGTGTGTGGGGACATTGTGCAGCACATACCTTTGACCTTGCAGGAATGAGTCTGTTCAACTCTTCCAGTGTTGTTATCCTTCTCAGCTGGCCACTCATAGATGTACAGAGCTGTGTGGGAGGAGCCGGCGTCCAGCACAATCCCGTACTGGAGTGGAGACAGAAGGAGGAATTCCAGTTCAGGGACAGTTAACTGGGGATGACTTCCATCCCGAAACAAAGTTTAAACATTCAGTGTGAGGATTGTATAGCCCAAAGAAAAAACTGCAAAACTTTATCTGCAATAGGTTTATCGGTGCAGATAGAAAACGATTAGTTTAGGGCTGAAACTATGTAGTAAAACAGATCCCCTGCCTATGTAATCCAAAATAGCTTTGAGACTTTTACTGGGGCTGCATTTGTGACACAAAGGAGTGGTGATTTAATAGTCCTATCAACATCCTTTTCCCTTATTTGGTTGGGGATTTATAGAACTAGTAGTACAGGTTGAGACCATATTTGGCACTGGCAAATTTTTTTTTCTGTGGACGTACACTGCAGCAAGGCTACAACATTTCAGTATTTTCTTTTACTGTACCTTGTATTTTTGGGGGAAGGGCCTGTTCTGCAAAACTGCCACCGTCACCAAGGCAACAATCGCTATGACACCAATCACAGTGATGATGATGGTCACAGGCGTGTGCCAGGGGTTCTTCTCTTTCATCTCTGAGAGCGGGGGCGGAAACACAGACAGACAAGACAGACAGACAGGAAGGAGAAGCGAGAGGGTTGCCGGGGTGGAAAGGGGAAGATGGGGAAACATTGGAAAGAGGAATAGAGGGTTAGCCAATCTTGCATCCAGATGTGAATGATGTCACAGCATGTGTGTGTTTGTATAATTGATAGTCTGTCCCAGGGGATTGCAAAAGCTTTTAACTATGTTGTTTTAAAACCAAGGACTGCAGATGGATGACTGATTTAGTATGTCTGAACTCATGCCAAACTGTTCCTTGATTCTAGGGGGGGTTGTTGATTCAGTTGCAGAACGTTTGAAGGGGAATCCACCGAGTTACATAGCTATTGCTGAAAGATCAATAAGATTTCTTTTTTGGAAAATGATCAAAAGGAAACCGGTTTAACGGTTATTATTGTGGAAATAGTTCAAGTGTTTATACAAACAACAGAACATTGGCTACAGTTAAAAATTGAGTCACTGCTAGCCAACAATAATTATTCATTTCCACATCCTGTTGTAGGTATTCTTTTAATCCTGAATATATTTGATCGCTCTGTCTGCTAATACTTTGTTCAGTTCCCATTCCTTCCTAAGTACTCATTGAGTTTCCACTGTTTACAAATAGGATTTTAAAAACACACACACGTTATTGTAGATTGTATGCGCTTCTACAGTATATTCACAGTTCATCAAGAGACAAAAAAGGGTGTAACAAGCTGTATTGGATGGAATAGAGTGTTGAACAAGACACCAGCCTGAATTGTAAAGACACACACACACACAGGCCGACGGTGTTTTGATTATCACCAGGGAAAGTAAACTGGAAGACATTATCTAGGCGTGCATGACAGCTGGCATAGTACAAACAATGTGGAAAGTGACCGGACTGTACAGTACAGTACACATTTTATCAGAACATAGGAAGCCAAGGACACACACACTCACACTGACACACACACACAGCTTTTCAGTTGCTCCGTATCATCAGGACCCGGAGCAGTGACAGTAAACCTGACCTTTTGTCTACTGTGGGAAAACACACAAAGACTGAAACTTTAAACACATTAAAGCAGTGAGTCAATGACAAACACACAGCAAAAGATAGCACTTACCTCTGTCTACTTCAATGAACTTACTGTACAACTAACAGGGGAGGGAGAGGGGTAAGTGAAAAAGAGTCTAAGTGGAAGGGGGAGGAAAATATGTGGAGGAGAGAATGGACAGGGGGAGGTAGCAGAGTGATAATATAAAGAGGCTTTTTCCGCCGTGACCGGACAGAGGATTAGAACAGAGCTGTGTGCTTGTATCTTCCTGGTGGAGTGGCTCTGAAGCACTGAGTTTGGCATTTCCTCCCCAAGCTGGGACCACAAAGCTGGTTACTATGGGGACGGCTAAAGTGTGTGTCTGTGCGTGTGTGCATGTGAAGCCCATTAAAAGGGTATCTCTCTCTCTCTCTTTTTTTGTGTGAACTGAGTCACTCGCCCCCAGCACTTCTCTCTCTCTCTCTCTCTCTCTCTCTCCGTTCATTCTGTGGGATGGGTAGGAGGGAGGGGGAAAATGGGGACTCCCTTGTTTAGCCACTTTTTATTGCTGGCAGGCTGTGATGTCATCTCTGTGACGGATTGGAATCCCCTGCTATTCTCTCTCTGTCTCTCTGTGTGTTAGAAGAATAGGGTGTGTGCAGCAGACCCAAAACATGACTTGCTTGCAAATTTGTGGATCCATTCACAGATCCATTCTGTTTTTTCCCTCTCTTGCTGCACACATGCAGATAAACAAACACAGATATTTAAACATTCTATATTTCAAACTTTCACATTTTTTATTTATATTGCTTTTCATTCCCTAACATTCCTCTTTTTGAGAGAGCTAATTGACTCAAAACCTCCCACATTGAGGAAACGCATATACACACACACACACATACACACACACACACACACACACACACACACACACAC
>NC_045753.1:15100224-15107094 GCF_008692095.1 Etheostoma spectabile
ACACACACACACACACACACACACACACACACACACACACACACACACTCACACTAAGCAAACAACCAAAGTTTGCAGCTATTTTACCTCTTTTCCTTTTTCCAGGGACTGTATAAACCAGATACAGTCTGGCAGTATTCCAATTATTTATCATATTCCCAGCTGAAATCTTCTATCTTTTTGTTAAATGTAATAGAAATTACAGTCAGACTGATCTCTGTGCTTATTTATTGCAATAAATATTTTAACTAAATTAAAGAAAATGTACAGTAAAATGTATAAAACACAAGGGATAAGAAATTACAAGTAAAAACTAGAAGTTTGAAAGAAGGAGAGAGCAAGACATGTCCAAATGCATGGGACATTTCTGATTGCTCTAGAAACAAACGCAACTGACACCATGGATAAGAGCCATACATCTATCTATTAATTTACTTTTAAATGGATTTTGGTTGACCGCTTGTCTTGAGCTTTGTCTCCAGGATGTTTTGGCTTCACTTTTGTACAGGGGGAGCCAGTGGAGATGCGTTGCTATCTGTATATGCAGTCTATGGTTTTGAAAATCATTTCAGTTGTCTTATTTGCAGTTTAAATTGAACACATTGGAAAGTCATTGTTATGACAATTTAATTCCTAAAAATACATGGTGTCAAGGAATCAAAGGCTAATATGGTGTAATACCAGCATGTTTCTTCAGAGGGATAATGGTATTGAACAAACCCTTCCTCGAAGGCGTGCGGCCGCAATGAAGCAAAAATGAAACCATATGTGATTTTTACATATGTTTTTCTGTTTGACAACATCTGCACATGCCTTTGTTATGTCATTATTATAGCTTGAAAAGCAGATCTGTAATGAGAACATTAGACAAAGTCAACAACCACCCTTAGCAACAATTAACAAATCTGTTAATGACAGCTGGCACCAATTACAAACCCCTTCCTGGTTTAAATATAGAGCCCATCAAAGTCTTTGAGGAAAATTCCTACTCTTGAGCTGTAAAGGTGCCTGAACATCCCGCTTCCTCCCATTGACAGTCAAGTTTGAACAGTGTTTAGAACATTTAGTTTCCAGTTAAAGTCCTTACAGATTAAAGTAAGCAATAACTGTTATATATGTAACCACTTACTAATGATGATGCTGCTGTTGGCGGACAAACGTACAGACATACTGCAGTCACAAACACATGTTGAGACAGAACACAGGGTTTACCTGAGAAGCAAATTATGTGCATGAGATCATCAACTCCCTTACAACATCAACACAGACTGCAGATTTGTATGTCTGTACTGGAATTTTATTTACAGTATGCATTCCCTAATGACCACTACCATCTCAAGCCTAGTCTCATCTCAACCCTAAAATCAAGGTTTAACCTTCATGTAAAGAAGTGACGACCTCACTTTCCAACACACGTACTGTATCAAACACGTACACATGCAATCTTGCACCAGAGTTTATCCATATCCGACCTTTCCGTAAACACTTGTAGTGTGAAGGTGAGGCTAGGATGGTTCAGTCTATGACATGACCAAACACGGAGTGGTGGGATGAGGGATCACGGACAAGTATTTCTTTTGAGTTTTTGTTTTGTTTAACGCAAATGTTTTAAGAGATTGTTTTAACAAGCAAAGTAAAAAAGAAAATAAGCGTTGGTACGTGTTTGAACTAACTTTATCTTGTGGGAAAGCAGAAAGTAAAAAAATCTATGTGAAGGGAGACTTGAGATTTGACATTAACTTCTGTTGCCTTAAGTAAAAATGTGGGTTGTAGTAGAGAAACCACACCAGTCATTCAGATCAACAAATGTTGCACAAAAAATAACATTCACAGCACAACACATTCTTACCTCAAGTTGACCATTCACTCATTTATTCCCTAATCCCTAAACTGAAAAGAGACAGCACCAAATTACGTCACCTACCAAGAAGAAGTCCAAAGTCTAAACTGGTTTTTAACAAGTTCAAAGGTTCAGGTCATATAATTCTCATACAAACACAGGCCCTCACAGACATAAATGCCAAAATACACAGTTCATAGGTTTTCCTAACAGGCATTTTCCACTGGGTGTGTCTCTGCTGCGTTACAGAGGTGCTGCGGCTCCGCGAGCAATTGCGGCCTATCAAATCAAAGCGTAATATTCCGCTAGCCGCGCAAAGGCGCGTCCCAAGTGTGCGTGAAGCGGCTCTGTGCTCCACTAAAGATACGCGCCAGGTCTATTTTCTCGGCGCCATGTGACGACCAGGCACGAAGTGAATCAGCGAGACTATCCAGTCAGTTTACCAAAACACACCCACCCCCAGTATCGTATACGTCTCCACAACACGGACAACGAGAGATTCATCTTGGAGGTGGTAAAACATATTATCATAATATGACATCACAGATCCTTTTTATAAGGACAGTGCCAGAAAAGAGAAGGTATAAAGCTTAATTACAGGAGTGGTTGGAGTGGAAGGTAGATGCTAGCTAATATACACACAATTGTTCTGTAAAATCTGCTCAACGCTCCAGGTGTGGAAAGGCCCGTGGTGGAGGACCGAACAAAACCGGAACACAGCCGGAATGTTGCAGTGGAAAATGCCTGTAATGGGTTATCTTAACACAAAGTAGCACTATGGACTTTATTCTGAAATGATGTTGGAGCCCAGGCAGGTCTCCACCCATGTTGACCTGGAACTACAGGCTCAAAAATCTCCCGAGATAAAGTAATGCAGAAGTAGCAGAGGAAAAGGAAGAGATAGGAGGGTGTTTTTGAATCCGCAGATGCTGAGAGGTTTTTTTTTTCACTTGACACTAAGTGATGAGTCAAACGGTGACACCGTCGGGGATTTGACTGTGTCATCAACTGTGGTTTCATAATGGCGGGAAGACGATAACAATGCCCTTGCGTAGCAGATCTTACATTTGTTGTGCTGCTTTAATTGTTAGGCCCTAACAAGTCATAAGCGTGTTTGTGGACATGATCATGGTAGAGGTTATACATGTTACATAAGCACAGTCACCACAACTCTCCTAACACCAGTGATTTAAATCCGTAGCATAACATGTTTAGTATTTGTTACAGATCAGGATATTTATACTTTTAAGCACCGTTTTAATAGGGAAAGAAATAATGAAAAATCAAAAGAAGGAAGGATGGGATGTAGTATAATGTAGAGGAGCAAAAAACTAAAATAGGCTACTCCTGAAAGGTTGTGGAGGAAAGTCATAGGTCTCAATTCAGAAATACTTTAGTAATGAACCAGTGCCTCAAAATTGTACTTAATGCGTGTTGCTTATAATACTTAAACCTGCAGTCACAATCTATTTTTTCCCCAATAAACGGAAGAAGACTGCAGTAATTTAAATCGAAAGCACTTAATGGATAGGAAGTGCTGACTGTATTTAATACATTGATTCTTGTACTTATGTATTTAAGTAAATAGACCACATTGTTTTCCTCCTCAGCTTAAAACACTTGCACATACTGTATACCCACAGAACTATTTAGTGCCTAATCCTCAAGGTCAACACATCTCCGTTCCCACACACATCACACACCATTGTGCTCTGAACACAGTGTCCTTGAGTTGTCACTGGGCTTTTTGCTTCAACCTTTTCCATTAATAAGGCAAACTTGTGTTTGTCCTAAACATTGAAAGAGACGGCAACACTCGGCTCTATAAATACTCTCGTCTGGGCTTTGTATTCTGCTTCCTGTAAAAAGGGAACCTCTGGCAACGTCATATTATTAGACATGAGAAGAAGCATCTCCTTCCTCCACAGGGAAGTGGTCTGTCCACAGTGGTGTTCAGTCCAGGCTGACACTAACCTTGGGCGGGGTTGGTCTACCCTGACCTTTTCAGCAGAGGAAAACATGGCCAAGTTCATTCTTGCTGACTAACATTCCTGGTGCTTGTAAAGACTCGGAACAAAGCCTCTCTCATCTGTTTTAATTTGTATCATAAATTTGTATCATAAATTGTAGTCTCACATTGCCAGACCCTCCTCCACAGCGCTGAGGAGGAGGGTCTGGCTAGTCCAAACAGCTTCCAAGTGAGGGAGAAAAACGTGCTCTTGTTTATTGCATTTCTTTAAAACAATCACATTTCTCCTGGGCTCCGTAAGGAGCAATGGTGCCTCTGCAAAAATAGCCCCCAGGGTAATTCTCGTCCGGTACCTGAACAAAACCCTGAAAATGAAATGTCGTCGATTTTGACTACATAAATTGTAACACTATTTTCCTTACTGAAGATGTGTTTGCGTGAACCAACCTTGAGCCAATCCTTTTTTCCCTTGGAGGTTCTTTGTCTATCTACTCTCATATCATCTACGTTCTCTGAGATCTCCTAACTGCTTTCAGAATCAACTCCTAGAGGTCAAGCAAGTAGATGACAGAATATAAACCACAAAACAATTGTGATTGAATTGTTTCATAACAGATAATAAACTGGTAAGTCACCCCAAAAAAAACAAAAAAAACAAAACATTTTCTCAGTTACTCTGGTGTCTCGCCATGCAAATGGTTTTGGTTTAATTTGTCAAAGTTTTGGGATATCTCTGCCTTCTCAATTCCAGAGTAAATGGTAAACCTCAGCACATTAAAGCTATAGTGCGTAGCTTCTCTCATGAGGAATTCTAAGTAATGAAAACATGACGCAAGCCTTCGGTGATTGCACCCCCACCCCTCCTCTATGCAGTTGCAGACACAGAGAATTAAAAAACGTAATGGACTCTTCAGAAGAGGTAATTATCTTGTACTTGTAATGTCCCCTTTGTCTCCAAAGCTGAACGTGGCTGTTGTCCTTTCTCAGCAGTGAGCACTTTGAGATTTCAATTGAAATGTAAAGGGCATTATAAATAAAATATATTATTATTATTAGTGACATAAAACACGTCACTCAAGCTTCTGCACGAGAACTTCACCGCACTCCATTTTGTAAACATAGCCATACTGAGAAATAAGGAGAGTTTTTTAGAGTTTAAACAGTTTTGTGTCAACTCAGTTGGCAATGGTTTGAATGTAACGGACATCCATTAATATAAAATAGTTGCACACTATAGCTTTAAATAAATATATACTTGGTATTTATTGTTTTTGTAATTTGGTTAAACTGACCCTTTAATCTACATGTTTAGACTGGCATGTTATTTTAAATCTTGAGACAAGGCATTATTCACCAAACATAATCAAATCAGATTTTTGAAATTGTCTTTACACATTTTTGAATTCACCGATATACCTGAATAGCCTAAAACAAATCATATACAGTAGGTATGTACTGGAGTGCGCCGGTAATACTACAGGGCATGATATAAAGACCACAAAACGAAAAACAACAAAAGAATCTCCAGGTTTCTCTGAAATTTCAGGTTCCACACCAATTACTGTCACTTAACGGAATTTCATGAGTGGTGCTCAAAGCATTGAAAAAACTTTTAATATATTCCGTAGTAAATGTTATATCACAGTACCTGGACATTTGTTTCAAGAAAGATACATTGTTGTTGAAATTTTTTAAATATAGTTTTAAGCAAGAACCACAAATTAAATGTTATTCACCTGCATTGTAATGGGGGTTAACAGGCCCTTTTTTTTATCTACATGGAGAACCAGGTGCTTTTATCTTGATAGTTTAGATAGGTATCAGCCATTTAACATAAGCAAATGTGACTTTTGTAAACACTTTTGGGATCGTCCAAACATACTCTCAATTCACTGACGTAAACGTTTGGGTGCAAAGAATATTGGGTTAAAGTTGATTTTTTTACTTTTTTTAAATATAGTTTATTAAAGTGAGTACCACACTTGAAATTCCATCCACCTGCAATGTAAAAAGGTGGAGGCAGAGACAAAAAGCTCAACACATTAAATCCAAACTATCTGCCTGGCATGCGGTTATTTTTAAATTTTTTAAAATAATTTAATTGAATTGACCATTTAATCTAGGAGACATGTCTTATTGTGAAACTTTAGGTATCAGTCACACAACGTACACATATGTGACTTTTGTAGACCATTTTTGAGATAGTGGTATAGATGCAAATACTATTTGGATCAGTTTAAACTCTGCTCTGACATTGGACTTATCAACATATAATTGGATCATACGTCGGACATATTATCAAACTTTAACCAACCCCTATCGACTGCATTCAATTAATCAGATAGCATTGTACAATTACCCTCGGTCACGTGCACTCTGCCTGATAAACTACTATAAACCTCACATGATCGTGAGAGTGCCTCTTAGTGTGCCACTGTTTATCTTCAGCAATAACATGACACAGACCCTGAACTTATGTTGTCCACTCAGGCACATGCTAAGGAGAAGTCACATACCTGCCCCACACTGCAACACAGCCGCTACATACAATAAAGCAATTCACACAGTTGGAAGAAAACACACACTCACCTGATACATAACATTTACTCTACCGACTTCTGGTACATCCTGCTGTTGGATACACTGGGTGATAAGGATTTCCTGCTCGTGTGTATGTGTGTGTTTGTGTGTGTGTGTGTGCCAGTCATAGCAGTACACCTACCTCTTTGTGCAGACATGGGTTCTTTCTCAGCAGCAACACAATGCTCTTTTTCTATTCTTTGCCCCCCCCTCTCTCTGTCCTCTCTGTCTCCCCCTCTCTCTCACTCTTTCTTTCTAACCTCTCTCTTCCTCTCACTCTCTTCCTCTATCTCTCTCTTCCTCTCTCTCGTAACACAGCTCTCTGCTCAGTCTCAGTCACGCTTTACAGCACCTCCTTTCACATACACTCTTTATTAGGAGAAGCAGAGCTTTCCTCCTCCCTTCTGCTCAGCCCACTCCCCTTCTCAGACGTTTTTTAGCTTTGGCTTCTGTTTTCTCTCTCTCTCTCTCTCTCTCTCTC
>NC_045753.1:15107104-15111111 GCF_008692095.1 Etheostoma spectabile
TCTCTCTCACCTTTGTCATTCTTTTTGCGCTGTCACTCTTCTCCCTTCCCCACTTTCTCCATCTCCCTCTTAATCTGTCATACTGCCTTAACTCTCGCACTCTCTTCCACTGGTGTCATTTTCATCATTTTTCCTTATGCCTCTCTTTCTCTTTGCCATTGTCTCTATCTTGGAAAAGTGGGTCAAACATGAAAGCAGTGTTAGATCTGGATGGGAGCTGGAGCTCAAGCTGGAGGGGTATTGGAGAAAAGGCTGCAGGTGAACTCAATCTCCTGCTGAAATCCTTGATACCTGGCACACTCATTTTTATAGATGTAATTTTTCTCTTAATGACTCTACTGAAGTATTTAAACTCTAATGCAGATAAGGATAACTCGGAAAAATTATGCAAGACTTCCTTCAGTTCAAGATGATAAAGAAAGCTTGAGTCCAGGGCCACGGCATTGACACTGCCACCTGTTTGTGGTGTGTGTGTGTGCTTGTCACACACTTTTTACCAAGGCTTGAAACACAAAGCTCTGTTTTGTTGTTGAGCCATGATCACAGGGAGACTGCACTTTAACCACAACTACAAACCAAAAACCAAAAAAATGTGCCACCATCAGCGGAAAACAGTTAAGATATGGGTGTGATCAGTATGCATGCTAATGTGTATACTACTATCAGTACAAGTGGTATTGGGGTAATGCTTTTGTTTTTATGGTGGAACTGCAGACAGAGGCATTGTTTAGCTTGGTGCTCTCCTAGTATTTTGTGCAGTGATGGAGGAAAAACAACTTGTTTTGAAAACCAATTTTCTAAATGACATGCTAAATATTTCCTACAAAATGGCGCTGGCTCATATCATTCAGCTTGAAGCTTTAAAAAATTGGGCATCGTTGGTGTTTTGTCATTTTAGAACCGGAAAGTGTAGGTAGTATCGTTTCTCGTGACATCCCCTATTTGAAAACGTCAAGTTGCATTTTATTGCTTGTTGATTTATAAAAAAATAAAAAAATGTATTCTTCCTTTTGTTTCTAGTGTGTCTTGCTCAAGCTGGCAGCACAAGCATCAAAACTATTTCACATTTTAGAACATACAATAAGTCTAGGGTTATATAAACGGAAACGTGATTCCTTGGGGCAGTTTGTAAAAGGCCTTTTAAAAGGTACTCAAAAAAGGAGCACTTAAGGTAATGTACTGTATGTTACAGCTCATCCTAGGCCCAGTTATCTGAAAAGAAACTTGCTGTTGCAAGCAGAGTGTATAAGAAGTGTTAATGTTAAGGCCTTTCACAGCTTATTTCCCCTTTTGTCACAAGTCGCTTACTGATGCAACATCCTTAGCACAATGAGAAGGGAAAGAGACACAGACATAAGAGGGTCTCCATGCAGTGCTCATGTTTGTTGGACCAAATATTCAGTCCACAGTCATTAAAACGGGACAATCAGTAAATCAACATTTTATTTCTATGGCCTCCTTTCCTGAGTGGCACCCGGAGGGCTTTTACTGGAGAGCAGTGTTTTTTTTTTAAATTAAATGCAACAATAACAACAATATTTTGTTTTAATCTATTTTGTTAATTGAAGCAAATCTCTTAAAAACGAATCCTGTACAGTATTCAGTTTGACACATAGTCACTCGAATAATGGATGTCAACAAGCCACATAGTCAGGAATGTTCTATTTACCCTCACTGATGTTTTGCTGATGCTTTAAGCTAAATAGACTTCATATATTTCAAAGCTATCTGGAAATGTAGCAGCTAATGGCAACACAAGTGCCATCAGTTAACGTTGGAGGCCTTGGTCAAATGGTTCACATCAAGCAATTTGTATTTCATTTAAAAACGTCAAAATGGTGGTATATTTTCATAAACTAAAAGATGATAGATTTCCACTGTGTATTAGAGACCATTAATACAGGGGTCTTCAATGTTTTTTAAGCCAACAACCCCTTAACTGAGAGAAAGACGGATCAGGGACCCCCCGCTTAATATGTTGTATAAAATTAAGTTGCATATTAAACTGGGCCTACAATAACGTATGGGCAGCAGAAAATCTTTATACATACCTTTTTAGTGCATAGAATACTAAGCTGTTAAAGTAATTGATGGCATGATTTTACAATGTTAAACATACAGAAGTGGGAAGCACCCCCGCCAGCTGCAGAGAGCCCACAGGATTGAAACGGCAGCAGCTTTCAGCGACTTTAGAGTGAAAAATCATTACAGCGTACATTGATGTTAAAATATATACAGGTTGGCAGGACGGTCTGTAATACAGAAAGTCCCAGGCATCTTGTACATCCGGTTTTAATTGGTATGTGTCCCAATTAATAGCAATCAAATCATTTATTTAATAAATTTCCTATATTCTCTGATTTTGACTTTAGTGATCCCCTGACTTTTCATCCACTGTATGGCCGGCGGCAGGCCGAAGTTTTCACCTATTCGGGTAAATATCTCAATCTTCTACTACTACTAATCTACTAAGTGCACTGGCACACAATACATTATAATGACCTTGGCCATTTTTGGTGTTACTGTAAAGTACTGTTTATCACAGATACACATTCCTGCTGATATAAATACTCACTTTAGCACCAAATCCACAGCTAAAAATATCAAAAAATCAACTTTTCTATTTCCTGAGTAACATTTGCTAACAACAGGGACATGCGTGAACATTTGGAGGGGCCATTGCTCTAATTTGGAAAAAAGGCAGTTTCAATCCAGCTCTGCAAAGTTGCAGATCTTTAAACTTGTCTCTCTCTTCTTCAGTCGTCTTTGTTGTGAAGGCATACTTAAGCACACAAAACTAATATTAGGCTATATATATATATATATATATATATATATATTTTTTTTTTTTTAATGCAAAGTTTATTACAGTAACCAATTGGGACATTAATGTATCTTCTAATAACAAAATAAGGCGCCTTTCACTAACTGTAAACGTATAAGCTAGCATGATTCAAGAGCCCAGACCATCCAATCCCTGAGCCTCTCTCTTCTCTCAATCAATGTCTTCCACTAATGCGGGCCCCTGATTGGTCCGGGCCCGTAAGCAACTGTGTATTCTGCCTACCGATAGTTATGCATCTAAATCTCATATGTCCTGGCAGGTAGATTAACAGCGTTACCCGGCAGTTGCAAAATTCAACCACATTTGGCAGGTGGTTGGGTGTTAATTTTAGGCCTGGGTCCTTTGTACTGCATTACATCCTGCAACACCTCGACTCCCCAGGGGCATATGCAAGGATCCTGTTTGTGGACTTCAGCTCGGCGTTCAACACCATCATCCCGGACATCCTCAGCACCAAACTCTCCCAGCTCACTGTGCCAGCCTCCACCTGTCAGTGGATCACAAACTTCCTGACTGACAGGAGTCAGCAGGTGAGGCTGGGGAACATCACATCCAGCACACGGACGATTAGCACTGGCGCCCCCCAGGGGTGTGTGCTCTCCCCACTGCTTTTCTCCCTCTACACCAATGACTGCACCTCAGGAGACCCATCTGTTAAACTCCTGAAGTTTGCTGACGACACAACCGTCATCGGCCTCATCCGGGACGGTGATGAGTCCGCCTACAGACGGGAGGTGGATCAGCTGGCTCTCTGGTGCATTCAGAACAACCTTGAGCTCAACACGCTCAAAACTGTGGAGATGAAAGTAGACTTCAGGAAGAGACCCCCCACTCTTCCCCCCATCACCATACTCAACAGCCCTGTGTCTGCTGTGGAATCCTTCAGGTTTCTGGGATCCACTATATCCCAGGACCTGAAGTGGGAGCCCAACACAGTCACCATCATTAAAAAGGCCCAGCAGAGACTGTACTTCCTGCGCCAGCTCAGGAAGCTCAACCTGCCATCCAGTCTGTCCTCTGCACGTCCATCACTGTCTGGTTTGGATCTGCCACCAAAACGGACAGGAGCAGACTACAACGGACAGTTAGGACTGCAGAAAGGATCATCCGTGCCAACCTGCCCTCCGTCGATGACTTATACACCTCCAGAGTCAGGAAACGG
>NC_045753.1:15111121-15112081 GCF_008692095.1 Etheostoma spectabile
TCACTACAGACCCATCTCACCCCGGACACAACTTGTTCCAGCTTCTCCCCTCTGGTAGGCGCTACAGAGCACTGTTCACCAAAACCAACAGATTCAGGAACAGTTTCTACCCACAAGCCATCTCTCTGATGAACAGCTGACTCCTGACCCACAGTGTCAGGTTCAATTCTGGTCAATAACACTGTAACACTGTCTATACAGCACCTGTATTATTCCACTTATTTAGTATTATTCATCATTCCCACTCTCACATCTCAATTATATATTTTATTATTTATTCATCATTCTCATTTCCTATTTTTCAGAACTGTTCATATGTTCATACTGTTCATACTGTTCATATTGTAATATAATAACATAATACTATTTATCCCAGTACCCTTGCACTACGCACATTTAAATAATTGTATTGATCTCTTCATTGCACTCATGCCTCTATATTGTTTCTGTTTAGAGTATTATATTGTGTATATATAGTGTGTATATTTCTGTTTGGGTTGATATGATGGTGCACAGTGTGAGTAACGATGCTCCAAAGACAAATTCCTCGTATGTGTCCTCATACCTGGCGAATAAAGCTGATTCTGATTCTGATTCTTTGTAATGACTATGTAGAAACAGGCTGAAACCTGACACCACAGTGGAGCCAGGAGAGCAGAGCGCTGGCTGTAGCAGGTCAAAAGTTCAGGAGCCCACTGTTGCTTAATTACCTATGTGCATACACAAAGGGGGTAAGCTTTTGCTCTCTAAGCGTAGCTCCCATGGCGCCATTTTAATGTTACAAAGCCATCATCTGCAGTTAGCATCCCATTGACTGCCATTCATTTTATCGCCACTTTGACAGTGAATAACTTAACATCTTTAGCGTTTTTAAGACTCTATATGTCCGTTGTTTATTTCTATTTCTTTTTCTTTTATAATGTATAAAAGGCTCAATTACCTTGTACCTCACGTTATGGC
>NC_045753.1:15112091-15112239 GCF_008692095.1 Etheostoma spectabile
ACGTTTTTGTAAAAAATAGGCTAACGATTGTGTCATAACCATGCGACTTGCTGTCGACAAATCATCATCATCATCATCATCATATTGCCAGGAGAAGCTTGCAGACCGTTTTGACTTACACCAACTGTTTAGGTTTAATTACTAACGT
>NC_045753.1:15112249-15112601 GCF_008692095.1 Etheostoma spectabile
GCATGTTAGTTAGCAGTAATTAGCCTGTGTCTCTGTTATCTCCTAACATATACCTATGCTCTCCGTCTCTACTGATTGGAAATGATTGAGACATCTTTTGGTAATCTTTTAACTGTCTATGTCATACCCAAAAGCTCTTGAACTGCAGCTCTCCTGGCTCCACTGGGTTGTCAGGTTACAGCCTGTTTCTACATAGTCATTGCTAAGGTCATAACTGCAAATTGTTTTTTTGTTTTGTTGTGTGGAAAAAATACATTCCAGAAATACATTTTGGAATATTGGATTGAATGAGTTCAACACTCGACATGTGTGGACTTCACCGGAAAACAGGAAATAAACAGAGGTATGGATT
>NC_045753.1:15112611-15116531 GCF_008692095.1 Etheostoma spectabile
TTATGCCTTTCTGTCACATCTACTGCAGTCATATTCACAGTGTTCCCTTATAAGGAATAACTGCACATGGCTAGGCACTGGTGATGAAACAATGACAATATGAACATGTTTAGAGGCAAAAAAAGTCTAAAACTTGCCCTGTTTAAGCCTGTTTGGTCCTAAAACTTGTAGGCAGCACTGATTGTTTTTGTTTTTCTTGCTACTGACCGCACTCCAAATTTCCAAACAACAGAGCTACGTGTTGAAACTAACCGTAATTCTCCTTTTTAAGAAAAAAAGAGAGAAAAATAAAAAAAAGGTTTACGTCTTGAGTGGCAATAAATGAATTTGTGGCATAGAGCCACAAACAGGGTAGGGGAGTTGAAAGGCATTGCGAGATGGACTAACGGATTGTTGGTTGCACAGCATTTATTACATTTGTTGACAATAAAAAATCTATGGAATATCACCAGGCTTATTCTTTTAGCAGCGTAACAGTAAGCAGCCTCACAACAGATTACAAAAATGGCATGCTATGATTTGTCATATTAGCTTTGAACGGTTTGCTTTTCATCTATGCTATTTGTTTACATTTTTGGTCCAAACCAAGCAGTTGGTCAGCATCAGAGCCAACTGTATTCCTGGGAAAAGAAGCTTGAAAAGCGTATTAGCCTCAACGAACAAGGGAGGAATAGGATAACACTTGTAATGCGTTTTGCGGGGCATTGTGTCACAGTAACATCCCAGTAAGAGCTGTCTGATTGAATTATGGTAAGGCTTAAAGTGTCTGTTGAGAATGTTCTTAGTGTAGTAAGAGGCTGCACTGTGAAAGAGTGATGGGGAGAGAAAGACAGAGTGAGACAATACATTTAACAAGTCATTATCAAGCCAGTGACTCAGATGTGAAGTAGACAACAGACAGGATCTCCAGTTCATTTTTAGGATATTAACTGTATAGTTTCCCTGTGTCTCTTTGCATTAGCCACAACCACACTGAAGCAAGAGGAAGGAGAGGAGTGTACTAACATGGTCAGGTTGAGATCTTATAAACTACACAGCATATACAGTCTAAAAAATACTTGTGTATTCTTTTTGTCTTTTACTTTTTGCAGATACAGTACACAAAGTCTTTGGGTTTTAAGCAATGCTAGCTGCATGGCTCTATGGATGGTTAGGGTGGTTGGTCCATCTCTTGAATGGATTATCATGAAATGTTGTAGCAACATTCATGGTACCCAGAGCATGAATCTTACTGGCTATGGTGATACCTCTTAATGTTTTCTTCAGCACCACCGTGAGCTTCTCATTAATGCGTTTTGAATGAAATATTTCAACTATTGGTCGGATTGCTATGCGTGTGAGAATGAACTTTGGTAATCCTCTGACGTTTCATCTAAAGGCATCATCGGGTCAATATTTCAATCCATCCAGTACTTTGGTTTATGACCAAATACCTGCAAAACTAATGACATTCCCATCTTCCTTAACACTTTGTGTTTAGTGCTAATTAGCTTATCATGCTAACACGTGAAACTAAGATGGTGAACATTACACCTGCTTTACACCAGCATGTTAGGATGTTAGCATGTTAGATAGCATTTTTCTCAAAGCAACGTTGCCAACTAAGTACAGCCATACAGCATGACTGTCGACGGTGGTTGGGTATTGTTTGAATTTTTTCTGATACTAATTCCTAAGAAAAATACCTTTAAAACAGAACCAATGCCTAAATTAATACTTGAAGAGCATGGCTTGTTTATTGTTAAGGCCATATTGTCATACAATTAAATGATTTATTTAAAATGTAACAACAATTTCTTGTTTCAAAAGCTTTTTTCACTTGTCAACTGCAGTTAAACGACAAAAAGAACCACTAGATGACAAAACGGTATTTTAAAGCAACATTGAATGAAAGCTTACCAACTGCAGGGTGTTTCCTGCATAGAGAAAGTTTTGGCACGAGCACTAACGGGATCTCCGTTTGCAAAGTGAGGCTGTACCTGACTCTCTCGTTTACCACGCTGCTATGGGGACCGGCGGAGCTCCGACTGAGACCAGTTTCATAACTGGTTGAAAACTCCCCACAGTAGATAGCTTGAAACACGTCTATCAACACCCAGGACAAGTTGACCAATCACAATCCTTGCTTTCTCAAAGCAAAGTTACAAATTTTAGAAGGTGCACGTCGAGCTATGATTGAGGGCTCGGAGGGGGGTTTGCGGCGACGCAGAAGGGTCTGCAGGGGTACGCTGTCAATTCGACACAAAAGTCACCCCTACATTGTTAAGTTGTGGAGAAAGTTACCGTCAAGTCCTATTCATATAAATTAGACAAAACTGGACTTTGCGGTCAGTTGTAATAGGCCCAGATGGAAAAGCGCCCTTTCTGCATAACATTTCATTATATTTTATATTTTGAATTGTTATATTGCAGGTTCTTGGCTTAGACTACCAGAATTTTGTCTTTTCCTTGACATAACTAAAGAAGTTGTCACCATAAATTGGTGGCTAAAAATGTATCAGAATGCAGGAAATTAATTGTATGTTAAAAATGTCCTGGTGACTTGTTCTTTTGGTCACTCTGATATCCTTTTTAGAGCACCAGAGAGCAGCGCAGGCATTTTAGCGGCACCGAAATCCGCTTTGCTATTTGGCCCGGTATATACCGGTCATTTAGGAACCGGTGCCCTATTGGCATTGGGTTATGGTACCCGACCTTATTGTTGACTAGTTGTATCAGCAAAATCAAACTTATATTGTGTATCTAGAACCACTAATTTGTTGCTAGAGCACTTTTGAAATTATTCCAGAACTTACTCTCATTTGAAAAAACTCTGTGTTCTCACGTCTGGCAAAAGTGTGTGGATTGATTTATCTTTAAGAAATGTGAAAGAAAGTGAAAAACTCTGGCACACTGTTAAGTACGTTTTTTTAATTTAAAGCAATGTTTAGCTCTAAACCGTTCTTTAAATCTATTTTTTTATAGAATTTCTCAGTACTTTACACGTTTGGTTTTTTATTCAGGAAATGGTGAAATGAATCTGAGGACTTTTGGTGGAAGAAAAGTGAAGGAACAAATGAAAAGACTTTGCTTGACATACGCATGGTCATAGTCTAATCAGAAATCCGTTTCCTAAGCCACACATGAAAGCATTGCTGCAGAAGGGTCACAGCGCAGGCCACCCGGCCTATAAATAGCTCATGTTCCACATTACATTAGAAAGAAAATGGGAAGCCTTGTGTATGACAAAATACAGTTAGTTAGGGGTCAATCAAAATAACAGTCAGTTAGGGTTAATACATAATTCATATGACCTCCTCACTCATGCTGACCTTTTTTGGGTTACAGTCCCTCCCTCTGAGTAATGTTACCATGGTGTCGGTTTCTAGAGAAAATGGAAATTGTCAACAAAGAGGCTTTTGTCACTTGGTTTTTTGTGCAAGATAAGAAATGTGATTGTTTGTCAAAAAATAGCTCGTATACACTCCTCCCCGTTATTGACTGGCGGCAGTCACATGGATAAAAGCTTACATTTATATTTGAAAGTGGGAGATCCATTTTTTGTTGCTTTGCTTGGGTATCTTGTGACATTCTGAAAGAGGAACGTTCTGGTCTTTTAGTGAAGTCTTTGGTGCCACTTAATGCCTCATCAGTTTCCATAAAGACAAGATGTTCAGTGGAAAGCAGTTTCTCATACAGAATGCACATGCGGATGTAGTACATGGATGTGAAACTTTTGATCAGAAAAAGCGATCTAGTGGTCATTCAACAGTTTTTGAAGTTTTGCTCTGAGAGGAATCACAACTTAATTACTTTCATGGTTCTATATCTATAATCTGAATTACTAGGGGTGTGCAAAAAAAAAAAAATCGATTCACATTCATGAATCAATTCAAGCTCTACCAGTTAAAAATCAATTCATAGAATTCCAAAAATCACTT
>NC_045753.1:15116541-15122421 GCF_008692095.1 Etheostoma spectabile
GTTTGTAATGCCGTGTATGGGAAAAGTAACTACATATACATACTGTTAAGATCATTTTTTTTAAATAGATTAGATTAGATTAGATTAGTTTTAGAATCAATATCGAATTGTGACATTTTCTGAACTGTGAATTAGTTTTATCATGCTGACATGTAGGAGTTGTTGCATTATTCACCATCTATAGAGAAGATTGATAATTTGTCTTGATTACATCATCATACTCACTGTTTGATGGTCAGCATATATGGTCAAGATAGACTGAAATTACCAATTTCTGAGCAGTATTATATTACAGAAACTTTGTATTATAAGTTGAATTTTCCCTTTTACTATATTCTTTCGTCTACATATAGATTGAGGAGCACTGCCCCCTGTTGGCTTAGAGTATTCCTTGCACCATTTCACCTTTTATTGACCTGTGTAAGTGTTGCTGACAGTGTTCATGCAGAAGATGATACTAAAGGTATCTTCGGTGGTGATTTATTTTTAAGTTATTTTCATTGAGCAGAATGAAAATGTGCAAACGGGTGAGTTGGAGATAGGGTTGGGTGGTCATTTAGTGTACTAAGGGGTCTTAAAAATAGCAACAATGTCAGTTTCAATACAGTCATTAAAAAAAATGCAAGGATTAAATATAATTTATTTAATGCTTAAAAATGTTTATGTGTGGTTGTCATCACGTGACAGTGTGGAGAAGGGGGGGGGGATGGCAATTTGCGCACCGAACAGGACTTCTGCAGTTTGGCAGCATTTTGGATTCCAACCTAATGAGATTGGAGAGGTGTTTCAGTAGGCTATTAGTGTTTGGTATTCAGTTTCTGAACGGTTTAGGCACAAGCCAACAGTTTGGTGACGCCGTCTGAGCCTTACGTCAGAATTCTTAATTAGTCACGGTAATACTGTTTACCGCGGTAAAATACGGAGGAAGTTTGACGGTATCAGAGCTCTAGTTGGAGACATAAACGCCGAACCTCTTTGTTACTGTGCATGTTTTGAATTAGTTTGAGGATTTTCTGTTTTTTGTTTTTTTTGTAACCCGACCCTGTAGTCTGAAGTTGTTGTGTATCCACCTTTTTATTGGACTTTTTTCTCATCATGCTGGTATTTAATCCCACATTTTCATAGTCTTGCTTGGTGTTCCACTGCGGTATCCCCTGTTTGGGGAAAGGCAAAGGGGGTATTTTGTACTAAAAATACTGTAACTTTAACTTAATGCACTTTATTGGACCAAGACTGCTACAGCCTGATATTGACTTGATATCTTTGCACGGAAGGAGAAAAGATTGCAACAAATAACACCTGTTTCAGTATCCATACGTGCACCTGAAGTAATAATTGAGTAAGTCATTTTAAAACCATTCCATAATTGGTTGCAGTCCTAATGTAGAATAAAATGATTCTGAGCCAGGTCTCAACTAAATATTAATTCATGTTTGGTATCTCCCATAATATTCTCTGTGCTGTAAATCAGGGTAGAAAGCAGTGTTGGTAACAAAGAGGTTGTGGGGTCAAATTGGACTGTTGGTGAGACAAAACAGGACATTTGTTGAAATTGTAATTAAATTGGTTAGTTCATGGGCCAGATAACTGACAGATTAATCAATAATGAAGAAAACTGTAGTTGCAGTGCATATTTACAGCCAACATGTTTCTGTTCATGTCAGGATGTCAAAGGGCTACTTAACATGTATTCAGTGTATTATTCACATCTATAGTTGTAGTGGCTTGAGCAGTCCCCAGCATGTCTTCTCCCAAAGTTGAAATGAAATCTGTATAAGCTGTTGCACTTGTTACATATACTGTGATTTTTGTATTTTTAACATACTATACTTTGGCTTTTTTAAACGGAAATTTGTTATGGCACATAGACATTCTAAATGGCCCCAAGATGATTTCCTGTTGCAATGTAAGTGAATGACAACTGATGCTGTTGCCTAGCAATGGCATTCCATTAAAAAGGTCTATACTAGGATACTTCTATTTCTTTTCTTTTTTTTCCTTTTTTTTACATACTTTGACTTTTTCAAGCTTTTTTTTAATGACATGCATTACTTTTTTTCAATTTTGACAATTTGTATGACAAATTATACTTTAAGTTTTTTACCAGATACCTACAGTATGACTGTTGCGTAGTGGCAAACACTACCAAAGACATCTGAAGAAAACTTTCACTGACCCCCCAAAAAGCATTTTCAGATTAATTTAATATTGTAATTTGCATTTAAAAGACATTGAGAATCAGAAATGGGTAGACCACTCACTAAGAGCAAAGGCAAAGAGCTGCAGTCTCACACTCCCCCCTCCCTTAATATTCTTTAAAGGAAGGCATAGAGCAAGAAGAAGCCATGGGAAAATAAACTTGGTTGTTTTGTCTCTTCTTGTGCTGCACTTCACATAGACATAAATAGCACACACACCAAATGACCAATCCCTCGACAGTTTCTTGCTGCAGGGCCACTTTCACAATGTTAGCATTTTGTTATGTAGTATTTACATACGGCATTAATACAATTACAGATTTTCATTGAGGATTAAAGCAGAGCTGGGTCAAATTATTTCAAATGTTTGGTTTAATGTTGAAGTTCCAGATGGATGGGGGTTACTGCCGCACAGACAAGCAGATTCACATTAAGATGCTATCATTTAAACATTCTGCTTCCTTATTGTGATGTATGTTTAAAAAAAATCTATAATAAATTAACGTATTCTGAGAGATTAAGTAACTAAACGTTGATAGTATGTCGACAGGGGTGTGTTTGTCGCTCTGATATTAAGCAGGCACTGTAACACATGTGCGTATTGTGGTTTTTGCCATTACAGAAGTTGTCTATTGTTACACTTAATACTTTACTGCGTTAACTGCATCTGACGCAGGTTGTCATGAAATGGTACTGACTACTGCGTTTAGCGACCACACTTGCCTTTCCATAAAATCACCTTTCAACGCTCGGCCTTTTACCTTAGAGACGTACTACTTTTTCACGTCTTAAAGTTTTTGAAAAATGTCTAATACAAATAACCTCCTTGGCAGAGGTAGAAAAGCAATAAACATACCGGTGAATATTGCAGGTTCTTGGCTTAGTTATGTGTGCTTTTTGATGTGCAGTCATTTTAATAAAATACTTTTTACCATCTAAAGACAAAAGGCAGACTTAATATCCATGTTAAATGCAGTCGCATACCACTTTTATGAGGTACAAAAACAATGTAACGGTATTTCACGACTTTGCAATACGTCTTAACTGTAAACCTTCTGCCCGACCCCCGCGTCTTCACCTTGGCCTCTGTTGCTTAACTTTACGTTCTCTTCATTACGGCTTAAGGGATCAGTTCTTTTTCTGACAATATTTCTATTGGAAAGAGTATTGCATGTGCAATGGGCATGTAGTTTCAATATCGCCTCTAATCTCAGAAGTCATCAATAAATGCAATGACGTACTGTATGATGACATAAAACTCTTAACATTCGCGTTGTGTTCTCCAAAACTCAAGAATAGAATGTCATCGTTGATACATAAATACATTTACAATAAGTACAACTTTTCAAATGACATGGTCAATCCAAAATAACATTTAGATAAACATTTCAAATACAGTATTATACAACAAAAGTGAAATAAGTGTAAAACAACACTTGATGACAAAAATTATCATACATGATGTGAAATATACATTAATCTAACTTTTTTTCATTTACAATGTTCATCCACTGACATACAGTATATTACAGCCAGGACGGAGTTAACGGCGGGACAAGTGCATAGCAAAATAGATCATTTGACCAAGTAAAAAAAAACAACTGACAAACCGGCTTTCGAAAACATTAAAAACCACGATTAAGGCAAATCTCATCATTTAAAATTGGCATAGTCTGAGAAAATGTCGACAAAGTCCTGTACCACCCTGTAGCAGAAGTCATATTGTTCCTATAGAATTAGGAGAGGAAAAAAAAAAAGTTGATCAGGAAGTAGCCTGTAAAATGGAATATAAGACAATACATGACACCGGTAACATTTTAGCAGTAGTTGAGATTAGTTGGGATTCACTCGTGCCGATACTTACCACAGTTTGGACCATATGAGGCCTCTGCATGCGTAAACTCTTCACAGTTTGGAACACGTCCAGCAGCCCTTCTGCCTTGACTCGCTCCAGGATATTGCTCAGTGCAATGAACGTACCTGTTCGCCCTGCACCAGCACTGCAGCACACAAACACACAAACTCTTAGAAACTAATCAGAAAGCCCAAAGAGCGGCTTGTTGTTGTCCGTCGCTGCAAAAGGCCGCAGCAGACAAGCCAAATCTAAAAAGCGGCTCAGGTGCGTGTATTTGGAAGCTACCTGCAGTGTACGACGATGGGATGGTTCCCAGACTGCTGCTGCTGTCTCTGCACCGAGGCGATGATGTCGATCATGCCTTTCCCCTCGGCTGGGATGCCGACCTCCGGCCAGCCGTGGAAGTGGAAGTGCCTGATCACCCTCATCTGCTTCTCCTTTGAGAGGAAAGGGACAGGCAGACAAGATATTGCAATACTTTTCAAATATGATTTAATAGCAGTATACAAAAGCATACTCTTACCATATTAATCATCTCATAACCCGCAAATGTATCTTGTGACCCTTTTGGAGGGGGCCTCAAACCCTAGGTTGGGGAACACTGGACTAAACTGCCAAACTGTATATAGAGTTGATAAAAACAGCTTCACCATGTCTTTTCTGAAGTACTTTTACTTTAGAATGTTTTGGTAATACTCATGAATTTTTACATTTAAATGCTGAACTCAATAATGTAGTGTTTGACGTACATTTTTCTTGAGTAAATGATGTGAATGTTTGTTACGCTACTGGAAGTCATATTTGACTTTTAAATTTCCACTCTTTTTCTACTTTGTATTGCAAATGATGCACACAGCAATTTCCCCTTTAGGATTAATAAAGTTTAATCTTATTTTTATCCCAACAGGCAACGTGAAGGGACGTTAACGGTCCCAATGACAGCCACGTGAGAGCGCAAGGTTAATTTGCTTACCGGGACAAAGGTGAGTACCAAGTCTCGTAGACTGAAGGTGTCGCACAAAGTGTCTCCCTTCAACTCTACCGTGTAGTCTCCGTAGGTGACAGAGTCCTCCGCGGGCCAGTATTGACAACATTTGTCCTGCAAAAAGAGTTAAAAATTAAGATAACTATTTGGTTACTTCTGGCAAAAGAGTGAAAACATGTTGACTGTCACTGTTTGTGCTGTTTTGGTAACTGTAATTGTGGGAGCTAGGATTGCATCATCAAGTGTAGTATTTGGGCAAAGGCCCGCACTTGAAGCTTTTTTGTAATATGGGTTATTTGTCAGGGGATTCGAAAAGGTCAGAAAAAGTATTGTGTAATAAGAACTCAACCAAAACATCATACAATTTTAGAAATATGTATTCAAAATGTACATATGATGAGCACAGATACACAAGGCCGTGCAGTAAGTGCAGAATGTGTAAGTGACGTGTTCCAGGGAAAAAACTAAATGGCCACCAGACTAAAGAAGACAGACATCAAAAGGTGTTTTGAACTTTAAGTTTGAGTAAAGTGGTGAACTTTTTGAAGTCAATTGACTCACACAGATGTGTAGAGATCCCAGTATTAATCCACATACAGTATAAACCCACGTACCCCCCTGCTTTTGGTGGTCCTGCGTATTTACTAACCAGCTATCGGGTCGCCGGTGAAAGCACGCCTATAGGGTTCTCTGTCCTGAGGTTGTCTCCGTCATGCTGCTGGCCCTACGTATCTGGGGTTTGCTTCTCAAATGTAGGCTACATTCAAATTCGTGGGATGTTTCCATATAATAAACTGTCCACATATTTTAATACCTTCCACTGCAAGGCACTTGCTTTTATC
>NC_045753.1:15122431-15122807 GCF_008692095.1 Etheostoma spectabile
GACACAGTCATAATCAAATAGGACTCTGCCGCTTTCTTCTGACTTGCGGTACCGCCATGATGCCAGGCACGGACTATGTTGTTTGTTGTGTTCAATTTTACATGGGATGTCGGAATTTCTAGGTTCCCAGTCGGAAAGATATAACTTTAACTGTCTATGGATATAACGTTTATTTGCTCTATGAAAGACATTGATTAATATGAAAACAAGGACATTTGCATGATCATTTTAACCAAATAGAATTTTGTTGGCACCTACAGCACATTGCGCATCACCCCAAGCCTGTAAACATAGAGGCCCCAAATTAAGAGAAGGGAGAGCATTACAACACTTACAGCGCTTTTAAACCTATTTTATACAGTCTGTTTAAAACTCA
>NC_045753.1:15122817-15127949 GCF_008692095.1 Etheostoma spectabile
GAAAGTAGTAGCGTTTGTGATGCATTCCACTAGAACAGGATGAATTTAGATCACAATTTTTAAAATGATTAATCATGCAGGCCTACTCCAAATATGAAATGCGGCATACATGAACTGAAAATGGGAATATAGATTGGTTAATGTAGCCATTACTCCTCACCTGCTCCCTCTCCTGGAGCTCGGTGAGCATGACAATTGAGTGACATTTCCATTCCCACACCATTCTCCAGAAATCCTCTACCGTGTGCGTTAAAGGGCCCTGGGTGGCGATGAAGTAGTCCTTCTGTCTGTAGCCCTGAGTCGCAGCAAAACACACACGTCATAACACACACTTTTTCAGCTCCAAATAATGTGTCTTGCTTAAAATGCCTGTGAATTATTTTGGACAGGAAGGAAGGAGGACGGCATAAGGTCATAAAATGTGTACTTACGTCTATAAAAGATGCGTTGATGAAATCGGTATACTCCTGCCCTCTTCTCATGGAGAGAATAACTCTGTTAAAGTCATCTGAAATAGGAAAACCTCCGTTAAAACCAAATGCTGCAGAGCATAATATTGAAGAAAAGTCAGATTCCAAAAGAATCCGACATCTGATATAATGTGGAGGTTTAAATCTGCCACAAATTGATACATCAAACAGGCGTCCGATCTATTTAGTTCTATGGTTTTCCTTCTTTTCTTACATGGAATAATTTGCAGAACTCTGTTCTTCTTCATGTTGGCTGGAAGGTTCCCCATTCTCATGTTCTCCTTCATTATTCGCATGTTGGTCAGTTTCTGGGCAGAATTGAGCAAAGTGTTACAATAGTGCAAATTTTCAATGTACTTTTGCTCACAAAATTAAACGGGAAACATGTATGGTCAGTTCTTGCATTGCAACTACTTTCTTGAAAACATTTTTTCCCTGTAATGTTCAATTTTTTAGCAATAAAGACAGATGTTTGTCAACAAAATGTTTTGTGAACATCAATGACATTCAAAACGGTGATAACTAAAACAGATATACAACACACCATGTATACAGGGTGTATATGTATGTATACATGATACATGTGTATACACATTTGTATTGCAAACAGACCTAAGTACTACACAGATAAGAACATCTGCCTCTGCACTACCAAAGTGAACATAAAATAACTATAAAATATATAAATATGTAAATACATATGACGCTGTTGTCCAAACCCACACAGTCGACAGACAGAGACAGCATCTTGGAGTTTGTGATCAATTCTGTATGGTGATGTCACCAAGTGGTGTCCCATTTCATAGGGGTATGTTTTCACCCCTACCACTTACCCCTTGGTTTCAAGGGCCAAGGGGTAGGGGTAAGACAGAGAAATGGGATTCAGCCTAAAAGTAGCTAAAGCTGGTAAAAATCCTCACTTCTTCCTACCATGCTTTTCTCTGCAAGGTTGATTTTTTAAAGTCTGATAGATTTAAACTTAAACGGTTGCATAGCAGTACATTTTCTATTGTTTTATTTATTATTATTGAAATAGGGAATTTAACACACTTTAATATTTGATTAAATGTCATCTTTTTTTGCGGACCGCAATGTGACATGACATGTCTTACCTTAAACTCTTCCTCTAGGCCCACCCGGTCGCCGTCTGCAAAGGTGTTGTGCAATTTGTGCAAATGTCCTTCCAGAGACGACACGTCCAGCTCCGTGTCTCCGTAGAGGTAGTATTCAAGCAAGGCCTGGTAGATGAATGAGTACTGCATCTGGGGTGGGAATATACACAAACAGGTGGGGACATTTAAAATCTTACAGATGATTGAGGAGGGATAATTAACGCATTCACTGTCAAGAATTAAGCGTAATGTCATGTTGTTGAATAAACGAGTGAACTTTGTCCTGTCTCCGACTCACATCCGTCTGAATGAGCTGTGAGCGCTGCTCTCGTATCTTGGCCACAAACCCAAACACGTCAACTTTCTGCTCTGCGTGCATTGTTTCGATCATGGCGTCTATTACGATGAAGGTTCCCGTCCTCCCGACGCCGGCGCTGCAGAGACGCAAAACAAACCGCAATCCTCAGCTGACCCTTGCGTTTTAGCAGACAACAGCAGTGAAACAAAGGACGTCTGTTCTTGTAACCCAATGCTCAGAATGTTTCCAGACATTGCTGACAGTTTGTTTTCAAGCAGATATTTCTCTCCGTGGAAACAAATTGGATAATTAAAACCGTTTCAAAGGAATGTGCGGGCGAAAGCAAGTAGATCCTAGTAAACAACGATCTATTTGCTCAGCGCTCTGGTACCTGCAGTGGACGACGATAGGCCCAGAGAAGGGCGGATTAACCGCCTTGACCTTTTTGAGGAACTTGAGCATGCCGATGGGGGAGAAAGGAACTCCGAAGTCGGGCCAGCTGGTGAAGTGAAGCTGGGTGACCAGCCTGGGAGTCTTAGAGGCATCACTGGCTTGCTACATAGAAACACAAACCAAATGTTAACACCACCTGCGCAGCGGGTTTGAAGACGAAACGGGGCAGGCCCAAGGGGCAATATCTGATAATGCTTTCTGTTGAAATGGAGATTAATCAAAAGTAGCAACATCTTTCGTTTAATGATCTAGATACATTTTCTGTTCACTATGATTTTTTTCAAAAGTCATTCAAAACTAAGAATTTAGAAAGTGTCTAGTTGACTTGCTATGAAAAAGGAACTAAACTACTTACGATGAAATGTGCAGTAGTGTTTTACAAACACCACCTTCCTGTTTACATGGAAGTTCTTTGAAGCAGAGTAAATATAAGAGTGCTGCCTAAAACTTACATATTGTATACAGAACTTGCGTATCGTGTAGTCCACGAGAACGGTGAAGTCTTCTACTGCCACCCTCATCTTCCCGTAGGTCCAACAGCCCTGATCCGGCCAGTACTGGTAACACTTGTCCTGGGGAGAGATGCCAGACAGCCGTGATTCTAGGGTGAGCAAACCTACTCTAGGAATGTATTCAAGGACTAGCCTTTCGAGGGAAAAAGGGCCTAAATGCAAAATTCCAGTAAAAAAGATTTTTTTAAAAGGCACCCATTTTCCAATTTCACAGCCAGTCAGTCCAGATTGGTATAAGCGAGAGGGGAGTAACCGCTCAATACAAGACTTTGCAGGGTGATTATGACATGCCGTAGAGGACTTTATTACACATTATGTAGCCATCGATTTTAAAGTGCCTGCACGCTGAATTAAATCCTTTTCAATTCTTTACTTATTGATCTTTTTAGTCCCCCCCCCTTTCTCCTTATCCAGTCAGAGTTCTGGTTCACAAAGACTGAACAATTATAGCAGAAATACACATGTCAGAGGGGAGATTACAGGTGTGAAATGAATAGTCTAAATTAAACGCCACGGTGTCACCTTTGACCATAAGTAATGAAATCTATTTGAAGCACATTTCTTCTCAAATCTTTCTTTGATGATCCATTAATCCCTACAAAGAAAATCTGACTTTTCACTGGCCCCCTTTGCAGAAAAAGAAGGGAATGAGGGTGTTATAGTGTCCGTAGACACTCAAGCACATTGAGGAAACACACAAGGCCAAATCACCCACTTCTTTTCTTTCTTTCAGATTTGTCAGCATGACAACAGTCGCAACTTTCTGCTCCCATATCATCCTCCAGAAATCTGCCACGGTCTCTTCTTTTGGGCCTGTGAGATAAAAACATTTGATTATAATAATATACTGTACATATACTAAGACATTAAATAAAATAAAATGCATGTAATTTCTACACACTCTTACCTTGTGCTGCTATGAATTTGTTTTTTTCTGTGTAACCCTGTCGAAAACAAATATTAAGTTGATAAAGAATATTAATATAAAGCTCGAGAACAACTTGTAACGGACCTTGGGGTGAGATTGTCTCTTCGACTGCCGTTACCAAGGTCGAGAATAAAAGAATGTTCAATCTCAATTTTAAAACTAACTTTTAAATACCTTGCGATGAAATTATTCAAACCCAACCATTATTAAGCTGATTTATGATATTCCTTTATAGATGAAATCAGGGCTATAACTGCTATTTTGCTACAGTCAAGTGTTGCTATTTTACAAATGTACAGTGTTCGGCAGAATGATTAAAAAACAAAAAGCATAACTCACATCAATGTATGAAGCATTCACGTAGTCCGAACAGGGATTTCCATCAAGCTGAGTCAACACCACTCTGGAATGATCATCTGTTGGTGAAAATATCATTGGACGGTTTAGAGGGATACAGTGGATGAACAATATACTGTGGCGGGAATGGGAAGTATAGGTGTGGCAGTTGTGTACAGTGTTCATATGTGTGCCTTTACAGCTTGGCATACATGGGCAATACCACGTGTGCGTTGCGCATGAGAATCTGTGAACATAGGAGCAGCACTAGAACGGGGGAACAAACGTAGTCCCGTAGCTGTCCATTTTAAGAAAGCTGGTCAGAATGTTAGCACATTGAGACATGTTGGGGCGTTAAGAACCCTCCAAGAGGGGTGGTCATGCTAAAAGCCTTCTTCAGAGAGAGACGTTTTGGATTTATTACCTTAACATAATGTCCCCAAACGGCTTAAATCAAGAATTTGATATAAAACCTTCTTTTTTAATATCCTGTTAAGAATAATAATAATGCATCCTTTATTAGTCCCACAAATTACAATTTACACTCTTATTACACACGGGCCTGAATTACACACACACAAAATTAATTTGAATATTACAGTGCACGTAGCATAGAGAGTAATAGTTTGACTTGGAAAATACACATTAATTTTCTTACCGGGAGTTAGACGAAATGATTGATACTGGGGCTGAACGATATCGTGTTTTAGCATCGACATTGCAATGTGCGCATGCGCGATAGTCACATTGCTGGACGTTGCGATGTTAACACAATCCTTTTTTGCTGCTTGATGGAAAAGTAAACTTACGTTTGTTTTCTATTACATAATTATTTCCGTACGACCCTTCCCCTTTGAGACAGGTAGCTAGATGGGTACCGTGTGTATGTGACGTTAGTCCGACTGGGTTTGTTATGGGAAGTGAGGCTCTCCGTGTGGAGAAAAGTACCGAAGGCAGCAGCTGACGCAGTGATGTGCATAGTTTTGATGAGCAGTCGATGTTTTATGTTTGCTGCAAATACGA
>NC_045753.1:15127959-15128043 GCF_008692095.1 Etheostoma spectabile
TTGATTAATGCAACATAATCACAACGTCTCCCGGCCATTTCCCCCCGCAGCAAGCTGCTACCAGCCAGGCTAAAGCTAATATAG
>NC_045753.1:15128053-15128348 GCF_008692095.1 Etheostoma spectabile
GAAACAAGGGGTCCGTCTGTCCCAACTAACGTTACGGGTCGGAGCCGCAAGGCTGGAAATGTAACACTAATCTACAACAGAAGTCTTTGTCTGGTCTAACGTCATTTACACTGATTTAATTGTTCTTGGATACAAAGTTTGTTGTTAGTGCGCGTGACATGCAGGTCTGATCAATTTATCAAACTAACAAGCTGGCACCAGTAGTCAACCACAACCTGAAATTTAGAGGAAGCAACATGCAGTCATTGTCATTCACTTTAGCCTGGATTGATTATTATATGAATACAATGGTGTC
>NC_045753.1:15128358-15128442 GCF_008692095.1 Etheostoma spectabile
ACTAGCATATTTCTACCTAATTTCCTTCTCCAAAATCACTTCAGCTGTTAGTCACAGCGCTTACTTACTTTGGTGTTTGTAAAG
>NC_045753.1:15128452-15129166 GCF_008692095.1 Etheostoma spectabile
CAACAAAGAATGGTTCACATTAGAAAAGATTCTTTTTCATTTTTATCTTTTATGTAGATGCACTCCCCTAACAAAATCACAGCAGTAGTCGAGAATTTATTATAATATATATAATATATATAATTTATAATTTATTATTTCCAAACAGAGCTTTTTATGTCATCTAAATGGTGAATGGTAAATTCTTTTTTCATATCGCAATATATATTGCAGGGGAAAAAAATCTTGTGCAGGCCTAATTGATACCGCTTTCGTGTCTGAACCGTTCATATGAAGCTACATCTACCATAAAGACTGGAACAAGAGTCTCTGCTGGTTGTCTGGTAACTGCTTCAGGCAGACAAATAACCTCCCATAAAACAGCTAATTGTCCATTTTTGTACATTTTAAGATATAACATTAATGAGTGAGCTTTAGAGGTGCTGGTACGCAGATTTTGTTTGCCATTTTTAGTGCTAAGCTAACCGGCCTCTGGCACCAGCCACATATTTTCCATGCAGACGTGACAGTGGTATACATCTTTTCATGTAAGCCTTGTAAAGATCGGTGTGCATAGGTAACAAAAAACAAATGACGCAATACATTATTAATGAGATGAGTAAAGGAACTGAAACTAAATAGAGGAAGAAGGGTGTTGAATATAATTACTGGTTGTTTCATTGTGAATAAATGCATGAGCTGTTGGGGAAAATCTGTTATCTGAGCTTTAAAAAA
>NC_045753.1:15129176-15142139 GCF_008692095.1 Etheostoma spectabile
AAAACACAGGCAGGAAACTGCGCTCTGGGTGTGAGTAAAAAAGAAACGAGTTGCTACAGAACAGAAAGTTAACTCACAAGGAAGGATGTTGGGGTATCGGTTTTTCTCCTTGTTTTCATCCTTGTTTGCCTCCTCGTATGTCCCGTGGGCACTACCTCCTGGCAAGGACTGCAAAGCAAAATAACAGTTAGATTCCATGCAACCTCTCGTGAAAAACTTGACTGCTCGTGACTGGGGCATTGTGTTCTGCGGCTACTAAGGCTGTGTTTGGCCTCAACGTAGGCGCTTCCTCTGCTACCTACAGTAAATTCTCTGTGAAAACCTCCACTTCCTATTTTTTTTTTTCTTTCTTAATTTTATGTGATACATGAACAATGAGTCATACACTTTATTTTGACTCCAGTTCCAATTCAAAGACACAAAAAGCTATTACGTCTTCCCGTGAAGATGCAGCTTATGCTTAGCTTTTGACATATTGGACACACAAAGTTACTTATTGATAATTTTAGGTATTTTATTGTATGCAGTAATGTAAATATTAGTGCACGGTTAAATAGAGCTTTTAAAAATTACAATACAGACGTGGCCATTGCGTTGTCCAAATTGACAGTCCTATATGACACCTGCTAAAAGTAATTTCCTTCAGCAAAATTTGAGCAATCCTATAAATTGTGGATAATGTATACACTGCAATATTTTAACCCCGAAGGCCCAAAGTAAACATGCACGACTACCGGCACTCTGTATGCAATATATAAGACTCATGACCTTATGACCACCTGTTATTCTGACCTCCAGGTGGAAGATGCTTACATTGTACTCCTCTCTGAAGAGTTTGCCATCGTCAGCTGAGCGGAGCCTGTACTCCTCCTCAAGTTGGTCCACTGGGATGGGGAAGTAGGTCTTAGAGGCTGACGGGGATCGGGGCAGAAGGACCACCGTCTGTTGCTCTGGGGTTTGGGGAGAGTGGTCAGTTTAATACTATGATGGAATTATTTGTGTTAGAGAAAATAACTGATTGAAATTCTTAAATTGTTATTTAATGGCTGATTCAGAGGAATTCATTCTAAAAAAAAAAAAAGGATTAGGTTTAATTAGACCGGTGGTTCCCAACCAGACATACCCGCAACGCCCTGTCAGGTGAACACAACACCACTTGTTAAAAATACCCTGAAAATAATTTAAAAAGCGGACATTGTTGTCATATAAAACCCAGTGTTTGGTCGTTTGATCAAGTTTTCATATTTACTACTATCACTTTTATTCAATTATTTTTGCCAACTGTTTGATTATAAACCATTATTTTCTATTATTTGTATACCCATCATTGTGAGCAAACTGTTGAGACTTCTCTGCTCACTTGCTAGCTAGTTTTCACTCACTCTCAATTGCAACACAACCAGTTTTAATTCAGGTGCTACAGGTGACTCGACATATGGTTACATTTAAAAGAAATCCAAAATCATAATTTCTGCTTTCAACTGCCAAAGTACCTCTGGTTGGGAAACACTGAATTAGACAATAAGCTTATCCGACGACTCTACAAGGATTTTACAAACATCAAAAGACCAAAAATGATCACCAAATTTCTTTCAAATCTTATGACATGTTGGTGTGTGTTTGCAGACACCTCAATCGTTTAAAAAAGGAGTGTGAGTATTCAATGACCGCCAAACAACAGGTGTTAGAGAACAAAAGGACCCCGGGGAGAAGCACTTACAGCACCCAGTAGGCAGGTTTTTGAATAGAAATCTTTCTAAAAGCACCCGACTTAGCATTCCATTAGCGCTCTCAATTTGGAAAATTGAGGTTGAAAAAGTTCTGAAAGTGTGTTAGTGACATGAGGTCCTTGACACCGCCACCCTGTGTACCTGACCTGGTGGCACAATGGTGTGTAACGACTCAGTACTGTATCCAAACTCTAAAACACAACACATATCAAATCAGCACACACACACAGACATGAGTACAGTCATAAAGGAAAAACATTACATTAAATGTCCCCATTTAAAAATAGCATATGATTCATTCTGACATCATGTTCGTTGGACAGAATGCAGTTAATTTGCCCACGTATGACACTTCTGCCTACAGTTGTTTTAATTTAAGTAAAAAATAGCATGTACAATTCAATAACAGTGTAAGGTGTATGTTTAACCATTTGCTTGTGCATAAGAACCACCCTTATGACAAGAAATCTTTCTAATTATGCATAAAATCTACTTCCTGATCTAATATCTGAAGATATACTGTAACACTTTCCAAGTACAGCAAACACAACATTACTCTGTGGTGGTCCATGTGTCATGTTTGCAATGACAGTAATTAGCAGCTCAGCTAATACCTTGATATTTACAGTTTTTTACAGCTACTTCAGGGTGTGCTGTGTGTTTTCCAGCCATATATCCTAGTTACATTCCTTTCTTCAAGAATACAAGCTGCTCTGTACTTTTCCTTGTGATGGCAGATAAGAAAATTCTTCCTAAAGAACACTCCTCAAAACGTGTTGTTTCCTGTAAAGCCCAATTGCTGTTCCCACACTTTGCACAGATCAGCTCCTACTTTAAATAATGCAACTCAAAGCTGACAACTGATCTGGTCTTTGTACCAGCAGAGGTGTTTATACTGATTTTACATGCGGTGTCAAAAAAGCTCTAAAAGTTGAGCGATGAGTTCTGTTTGTCACAATAACCAAAGGAAGTACACAACCACAATGTGCACAGTTCCAAATATAAAGCTGATGCTGCTTTTACACCTCCTTCTGTCCATCCTAACCTCTTTCTTTGCCTTGTTTCTGTATGTTGCCTTTACATTCTTCTTACATGCTTCTTTTGAACGCCAGCCTGTCTCTCTCACAATCTATATGACCTGTCTCACAGTTTTTCACAATGTTCAATTTAAAACAACATTACCTTGTTCCTCCAGGATGCCATTTGGTATCTTCTTGTCGACTGTTGTGACGACTGCTTTTCTCTGGTTTTTTAACCTGCCAGAAAAAACACAATAAATGACTAGAATGTAAGATTCAATGAAAAAGTTTAACATTATTTTTTAATCAAAGCTATAAAATGCTAAAAAGATCTCCCAAATGATATAGGTAGCCATGAACAAATGCCTCTCCATCTTACCATCTGAAACTTGAAAAGCTATTTTTTCTCATTAGCTGATGCCTTGGAAAGACGGTGCTTTAGTTCGAATGTGGTACAGAATTTGTTCTTTGCTCTCTTCTTTTGCCTGTATAGGTCCACTGTCACAGCCTTGCTGCCTGCTCTCTTCTCACTAAGCATGAGAGGCAGCCAGCTAGTAGCACTTCCTGACTGGGCCCCGCCTCAGTGACTAAAGGAGGAAGGGTTTGTCACCCAGAGCTCTGCCCCCGAGTCTGGCTCACAGCCAGTCAGCGAGGCCAGGGAGTGGGGTGGGGTGGGGTGGGGTGGGGTGGGTGAATCTTTGCACGGCTGGGAGATTTTACCTGAGGAAGTACCAGGCTAGCAGTGCGATGATGAGCAGCAGCAGGGACAAGACCAGCACGATGGGGAGGATGTGGTGGCTGGGGGAAGAAACGTCTTCTGAGGAAGAAGGAGAGGCAGAGCTGGGGGTCAGGGAGCACCGTCAACAAAGAAGCAGGAAGAGGGAGCGAGGCCAAAGATATGTGTGCAAGTGTTTGTGTGCAAATGCGTGGCTGCGTTCACGTGTTTCAGCCATGTGTATATTGCATTACCTGATCAAACAAAATCAATACTTGACAGCTCCCACGTTCTCTTTTGGTCGCAGGCCTGATTTAATAACTGGCTTCTGCAGTATTTTGTCTACAGGGATAAGCATCGGCTCATTTGTCATGTCAGTATGAAAGGCTCTTAGAACGGAGACTCAGCCAAGAGTCATAGCCACACAGCCAGCTATTAGCTGTGTTTATAAAGACTCACAATAAGTCGTAAATTATGGCCCAGGGCTGCTGAAGTTCATTGTGATCCGGTAATAACAAGGACTGAGAAAAGGCTATTATCAAGCAGATGCATGCGCTGAGGAAGACGCATAATAGTCATATCTTAGGGAAATGTGATGACTGCAGTGAATAGAAATGGTATTTTGTTAATATCTCACTTTGTTCAGTGTGGTGCAGTTTCACATTTTGAGGTGCATCGTACTTTGTTATTGTTCTTACCTTTTGTATGGTTGCCATTGCTGGTGGAATTGGATGTTGTTGTGGTTGCCACCAAAAACAGAAGTAGGACCATTGTGACTGCAGAAAAACAAAATGAAGACGGATATTAAATTTAGTACCAGACATGTCTGCAAAGTAAAGACTCATGCAAACCAGTCACTGGATAATATCACCATTTAGGGAACACATAAGCTATTGACAGATCTGAGGCACATTTCTTTATCCGTGACTGTTGCTATCAGGAATGTGCTCATCGGTGCAAAGTTCATGGAGGAACAATGGAACAACACACTCATATCCTGGTCATTCATTACTCCTGTCATAAAGCTCACATTGTAATGCCCAACATGTCCACATAGAGGCACAACACTCCAATATTTGAAAAAGAAGGTTGGCCACAATAACACGCTCTCTCACCAACCCATTGAGAAAAAGAATTCCAAAAAGAGAACATCCAAGCCAAGGAAATTTATATCCCAAAAAAAAGTTACATGTGGGGATAAAGGTTATGGTTACACGTGGGTCCACAAATGCCATTACTGCAACCATTCCAACCCAAAGCAATGCTCCTTACCACTCCGATAAGGCATATATGCTCATGCTAATCAGTGCATTATCAGATTGAGCAAAGATAACTTGAGTAAATGCCACTTTAAGCTGATCACAGTTGTTTTCCTTTGAGTGGTAATGCAATGCTGAAATGGATAGAAAAAGATATAGCATGTTCAGGGTCTTAGTGTGCTACATATTAGAAATTACACACACACACACACACACACACACACACACACACACACACACACACACACCACACAACACACACACACACACACACACACACACACACACACACACACACACACACACACACACACACACCTGGATGTCAGCTGATATTGAACTACGAATGACTGGTTAAGCCAAGCAAAAACTGGATGCATCAGGTCATGTGGAGTAGACTCTAGAGTCAGGCTGCAAGAGGCTTAACACCTACACTCTTGTGCTCTGCTCTTTGCCGCCCCCATGATAACCCCAACAAAAACGTTCTTTCACACGCACACAAAAGACACACATATGCACGCCAACACCCACAGCACCATGAGCTCCGTCCAGACCCCCGGTGAGATCCTGGTGTCTCAGCTGAATGACTTCTATCATTTCTTCATTTTCTCCCAGTAGAAGAATGCAGAGGGAGGATTAAGGATCTCCAATTGATTCTAGTGTTTGAGCATTCAGAATAGGTTTCACAACACTGATTGCACCTCCATTCTTTTGAAATCTGCTAGTAAGATTTGAAAACCAGTAAGCCTCAAAAATGTTTTTAAAGGCGTTTTTATTTTCACAAAAGTTTGAATTCAAGCAACGCACGCCAGCACAGAGCTACTATCTCCGCATAATGAAGCAGAGCAAAGTGTGCTGCAGTGTGTCTCCTCAAGGCTGCAGGTGTGTGTGTGTGTGTGTGTTTGCAGCTGCGGTGAAAAGAAAGCCCAGGCCAAGTGCATAGTCAATGAAGACACTGTTTATTGAAGCTTCCACGCTGTGCCGCAGTGTCCTGTAATGTGTCCAGACAGGACACCAGAGGAATGTGGAGGCAGCAGAGCAGAGACACTGACTGCAGCAGGGACACAGGGAGCAGAAGGTCCAGGTCAATATTTTTTCTGGAGCGATTAATAAATCCTGACATGCCCCCCTTGTCCCGTGGGGAAGACTGATGAGAGAATTCTAATGAGAGAAGAGGAGGCGTGCCCTACCCCCTTCTCAAGCTCTGCTCCCCTCTTTAAGGCTCTCTCTGCAAATGTCACAAGCCTGGATGAGGGGGAGGTGATTGAGCCAAGTTAGTTGAATGAGTGAATCCCTTGGGTAGGACTCTGTGTGTGTATAAGAGTTGAGGTTTTGTGATGTGGAAATTCACTTGAGGAGCTGATTGGGACTGCAATTAATTTTATGTATTCTGTGTCTGTTGTTTATTTGTGTGTACAGTGGCTCAGCGGAGACAGCCAGCAGCATGCTCATAGCTAGACCTAAGGGTGCGTCTTGCGGTAAAGTGCTGCTGCTTCTTGCAAGCGTCTCTGAGTTACTGGCTCCCTTTTCCCCCTCTGTCATCTCTGGAGATGTCACGTTATGGCCCGTGTGGCTCAACTGCTCCTGGGGGGCCGGAGGCTGTTTACCCCTGCTTTCCCATCTTGTCATTGCAGTGGTTTCCAGCCTGACCGCTTCAGCATCTCTGGAGGGGATTACCAACTTCCTTTCCTCCATCTATGTGGAGAAATGTCCCTCACACAACTATAAATAACACTGCTTCCTATTCCTCTGGATATCTAATCTCTTCTTCTCTATTTCTCTCCACTCATAAACTAGCCAAGACCACAAGTCTCAAATTAGACCATTAGTATCACTCATGATTTGGTGGGGCTCAGACTCTGGGCAAACAGCTATCGTTGGGTTGTGTGTGCTCACATCTGTGTATTGTCCTCTCTCCATTTAGCACACCGCAGCTAGCCATAAGCCATAATGAAAATAGGTCATGAGAGATGTCACCCCAGAGGAAGTTCAAAGTCTTCCTTATTTTCTGATAGGAGACATTTCCAAGTAGCCTTAGGGAAGGGTATTGTCCTGAGCAGCTAGATAGCCAGTTATTTTAGTGGTATGCATGTCCAGAGTTGCCCAGCATGGAGCTTGCTCTGTCTCTCGCTGGGTCAGTGTTGTCCTTGGATGGAGAATGGAAGTAATAATGAACACTAAATCAGGATATGAGGGGATATTTCCCTTACTAAAATACTCAGGCCATAAGAACATTCTCTCCTCTTCATATTGAACGTGAGGCGATCCCTTCTTAATATGATTCGGATATGAGGCGTCGGCAATCTGAGAGAGGATTGTGCACCTTGTCTTAACCAGTCAGAATGCCGTTGGTTTTCTGTCTACGCAGATGGAGAACTTTTGTCATACAGCCAATACAATGGTTTCATTAAAACTGTATTTGCATAAAATAACATCAGTTTCACCATAACAGATACTCTGGGTTAAAGCCAGAAAATACGAGACAAGAAGAGCTACCGACTTTAAACGACAACTCACATTAACTAACAATGTTCGTTATGTGTTGGATTTGAACTACCAACCCATGTGGTAGTGTGGCAAACATTGTTTTCCACAGAACAAACAACAATAGTAACAGCAATAATGTGATTAGTTTTATATTCGTGCATGTGACATACCGGAAAAGTATCCCCTAGCCCTGCCTACATACAGCACTGCATATGACAACACCTCTGCCGCTGGTAGGTGTTCATGGAGACCTCCAGCACCTGGTATGCACTGTGTGACTCACAGCTCTGTCTCCGCTGATTATAACCTGCCACCTCTAAATACCTGCAACCCTGACAGCATGAAAAGTAAAATGTGGACATGTGCACGGATATCAGCATATCACACAATACACAAGACAGGCAACGTAGAATACAAGCGGACCACTACAAGGCCACTCTTTGCTTCTTTATCCTTGCTCCAACCATGAAAAGGGCAGTGTGGGAATTTCTGACTCATGCATACAGAATCTTGTGTCCTTTATAGTCCCAAACCAGAAAACTGATAAATGTCCCTGACAGTGTTTTGTTTAGGAGGATGAGCTATTCCTCCCTGTGGTCTTGTGTTTTCCCTGTGGTGTGCTTCTCTGCTCTGTCATTCTTTCCGACTGGGTTAAAAGTGACATAATGATAGCCCTGCAGCTCTTCGCTATTGTCTCACTAATTAGCCCCAGAAACTCAACTATCAGAAAGGACAAGCTTGTTACAATTAGACGATAAGACAGAGAAATTATCCGTCTTTGCCTCTGACAGGAAACACAGTGTTCTCTGGCATTGTGTCTTCCCGTAGACAGAGCACTGTCAGTTCCACTAAATTTGGTTTCTCTGGGCACAGAGTCGCTCTGTCTCTTCAAATATATCAGCTGGGGAATTTGGCAAATGGGTTGTGGGTGTAGGGGCGATATGACAGGGTGAGCGGGCAGTAGGTACATTGTGTCCCCTGAGAAACAAGCTACCAGACTATTTACCCTTAGGCAACACCTTTTCTTTTTTAAATAACTGAAACCTGCAAAATGGCTTAATGGAGAAAAAACAACCATTAGCCTTCTGTGCATATTCTCAACACTGTTGTCCTTTTTGTTTCTGCCCAAAACTAATCAGTTTCAACCTAATAATCAGACATAGATTATGTTATGTTAAACTGTTAAGAAATACAGAGTTGCTGTCTTGTGGAGATTTAGATGAGAAAATCGATAACGCTCATAATTCTGAAGCTACAGCCACAAGACAATTCGCTTAGCAATAAGACTGGAAACACTCAAGTCCAGCTAAGTTAACTTCTTGTGACATATTTTTACCTATTCACGCGTGGTTGTGGGTGTCATTAATAATAGTCACCTGGGAGCAAAAAAGAGAAGTCCTTTTTAAATAGCAAAGCTAATCAGTATGATAGCGAGTCACGTCGTGGTTGGATGCTATATTATGTATGTTTCTGTATCTACAGAAACTGGTGTAAAATGTTTAGTGGTGTGATGTTTGGTTACCATGGCAGAGAGGAGATGTGTGAGGAAAAACGTGATGTTTTTGACTCTGACCACAAACATGTACAAAACTTCAATAAATTACCAAAATCATCAAAGGTCATCATCTTTCACTATGGGAAGTGTAGGAATGAATGTTTTTTAGCAGCATGACCCAATTAAAAGACTAAAAGTCATCATTTGACCTTAACATTTTTTATTTTTAAAGTGTGTCCTATAAGTCCCCCAATTTACTGAAATGCAATACAAAAATCACTGGAGTACTTTTAGAATTGTATGTATTTGGGTATCTAATGTAAAGGAAATTAAGAAAACCTCTAAAAGAAAACAAGTGCATGGTACAGTTTTAAATTGGTCAGTTTTGACCAGAACACTGCAGGACTAGAAGCTTGCTTTCTATTTCAGTTGGTTATTCTCATATCGCTGTGTCTCTCTGTCTCTCTGCTCTCTGCCTTTTGGGAGCCTCAGTGTGTAAACCTGGTCTGTGTTAGCTATTTAAAGGACAGTGCACTACATTCACAGTCTTCACTGAGGAAATTAAGCTAGGGTGTACATCTGCTCACACAGATGTGCGATTGCTCCCCATGCAATGTAACCTAGTTGGACAAGGTGATCAGTGTTGCTCTTTCTAAAACGTATCCACCTATTGCTGCAGATTACATCCTATAACCTGACACAATTTAGGCCATGCATATGTTTTTACATTTAAAATGAAACTACAGGAGCCATCTGTCTCCACTTGTGACGCACTATTCATTCTAAAGATTTTCAAAAAAAGTACACTGTGGAACATGCAGATACCACTGTTCTTCACAATGTGTTCCCATAGTAACCTGACCGGCAGTACTGCCACCAACGTGGCACCTGTGGGATGTTAAACACGTCGGCTTTATCAAGAATTTAAAAAGAAAACCCAGCATACAGACATACACTGAGAACCTGATGTCAAGCCAACCTTTTGTCTGAGTTAACAGCACCTGAAGAATAGTGAAAATTGTACAGTGGGAAGGGGACCGTTTGGTATAATGTTAAACACACCTGGACGCAGTCAGAAACACTAATTGTAGAAGACAAGCATGATTGGTGCTTAGTAAATTGTTGATTTCATTTAATTAATAATTTGAAAGTTTATACAATACTTATATGTATATGCATGACTACCTGACTACCTGAAATTATGATAGTGGATCCAACACGTGGGTATGGAGGCTTTGCTGATAAGTGATACGTTCAGTAATTGATTACATTTTTAAAGTAACTTGCCCAACACTGTCCATAACTGAGTCCTGACATCTTTCAACATGTCAGTCTGGAATTAAAAATACTTCTATTGACTTAATTTTCTTTACTGTAGATCCAGCTTAGATGCCTAAAGCTGAGTATTATAATCATCAGGAGTAATTGCAGTACTGTCACATCCTGCAGTATATCACACTAGCACTATCTATAGCACCATTTTTCAGTGAGAACTCTGCAGCGCTGCTCTTTTGCCAATCTGGGCTCCTCCCCTTCTGCGCTCCTGGCATTGCCATTAATCAATTCCTGCCTCCTTCCCAGGGCGCCCAGACGCTGTGGCAGTGGTAATGACTTTGGAGACCCGCTGGCTCCACTCTGCAGTGTCAGCTCTCCACCTTTATCGGAACAAACGTACCATCTCCCACGGAGATGTGGAGTTTGCATGCAGGAGAGAAACATTAACTGAATAAAAACAAAACAAAAGAGGAAACCATGTTAGCCACTGCCAGAGAAGAAGAAAAAGAAGAAGCTGTGGTGGCCAGGTTCAGGCCATAACATCCTGTTGAATGAGATATAACTTACTTTGTCTGACCCTGAAAGCATTGCCATTAGAGTAGTCCTCACTGGAAATAAGAGCCTTTTATCTGCTGCACATTAGTTAAAAATAACAGTGCTCAATGAGAAGCCAATATCAATAATCCTTTAAAATAAAAAACATTCCAGCCATAACATTTGATGACAGCTCTCATCTGGTGTATAATCTTAAGTGTTTGTAGCATTTAGAATCTACTGCCACATTCTGGTAAGGCATGGAAACCAAGAGTGTAATTGGTAGTAAATATTTACTTCAATCTGTTGTCTGCACTAGCAAACCCCACATGTGACCTTACATTTGGTCTGCCTGTTTGAGTGCCATTTAGTCTGTGTGTTTGCGCGGTCGTGTGTGTAAGTGTATCGTACACACACTGTCACAGTAAAGGCGCCAGTAGGTCTTTAAATCACTTCTGATCTACAGATGTACACCACTGCACAAACACACACTACATGTAAACATTTCTTCCCCAAATCTGCAAACAATTGGCATGCAAAGCTACATTGTCTGGCTTTTTGGCATGAAATACACACATGTGGGACTCACACATACCCACACATCCAAAAACCCTTCAGCAGGGATCCATGGGAAACACATGTGCCACGGCCTGTTCGTTTGCCAGAAATCATTCTACTAGTGGTCCATCATGTATGTGGAGGCAATCTCCCCATGAGGGTCTCCTTACAACTCCAGACATGACAGCATTGAACACCGATGCATTCATCTTTCTCCCACCTTGACACCTCTGGGATTTCCTCCTCCCTTCTTTCAATTATTCAGAGGCAGAGCAATTACGGCCTGGAATCAGAGCCGTCGATAACTTGCGTGGTGCGCGGCAGAAGGCTCGAAATGATGAAAGCGCCGTTGTGACACTACTCATTATCACCCAGCAGTCTGTGATTACCGGCACCGTGCTATGAACAGATATTAGTGTAAGAGACATATACAGGGAAAGAGAAGAAAGAGGGATTGTATATAAAGCTGGGTGTCTGTCAGCATGGTGATGCATGGGAAATTTAAAAAAATAAAATACAGTGGTAAACTTAGTAAAGTCTTAGGCTACCGAATATGAGGCAAATGTCCTTTTTGGAGGTCTAAGTATATGTTGAACCTGCATTCTTCAAATGGTTGAAGGACAAATCTGGTATTTGTCAAGGTGGGTGTTATTTTCATGTTTTTTGATGATGACTAGTAGTCATAATTATGAATATTTGGAAAACTGGGATTCTACCAAGAATGAAGGTGATTAGGGCAAGGTCACAAGCCTCCCACAGCTGGGTAAAAATGATTAAATTCAACAGAAATTATTTTAAATACTTGTCTTTGAGGCTAACAAAAGACACTAACACAGGTAATAGTCTGCTGGAAATCCATGAAGCTGTTGAAGCAAACAGCATAGTAGCTTTAGAGCAATTAGCCACAACTGAATAAACTCCCTTTATCAAATAAAAGCAGTCAAATCATTTTATATGTACAAAAAAGCACCTCCTCATGTCCGTACTATGTCAAGCGTGCACACACAATCTAAACAGCAAGTGAGCCACAGTCAACAATAACCTAAACAAATTAGAATGCAAAATGACCACAAAGTGGATGTGCTATGCAGTTAGCTACAAGAGCTACAGGGATTTCCAGGGGACTACGATCTGTATTTGGGATTATTTGTCTAAAATTATAAGGAATAGTCTTCGGGGAAATACAATACCTTACTTTTTTGTAAAGAGTTAGATGAGAAGATTGATACCAGTCTTGAGTCTAGGAGGCTGTGGGATGTGAGTAAGTGAAATTGTATCATCACCAATAGTCATAAGAAACAAATTTGAAAATAGGCCTACTAGAATTTCACTTAAAAGAAGTTCTCAGTATTTCTTTCCTGCATTTACTTATAGGAATCAATGAAGAAACATGACCCATTCAAAAACCACATCCTTTCTGGTTAGAAGCTTACACGTCAGAATTAATCTCAAACAATAAACAATGATGACTTGTGGTCACATTATGGGTAGATCACATCTTTAACTGACCATAAATCCATCCAAGGTCCTTTTTAGAAAGTTTTAATGGCCAATAAAAAGGATTAAACAGATTAGAATGTAGTGCTATGCAGAATCATAACAGCTGACTCAGACGGCGTCTGGGAGCCTGGTTTTAAAGAGCATTACAACCTACCAGACTGCCTCCCTTGAGAATGTATGGCTCATTTTTATGTCATGTTATGCAAGCGTAGAAATACCAGGCAATTGAGAAATCCTGTGGGATAAAGAAACCTACTTCACTCAATTGAATTACAATAAATCACATTGTCAGTGCCTATAATGACAATTCACAAAGCTTTTCTACTGGCGTGGAATTTATTTAACATCAGTGCTGACACAGAAACTGAAGCTAAACAGACCTGGCTTTTGT
>NC_045753.1:15142149-15143067 GCF_008692095.1 Etheostoma spectabile
CCCCCCCCCCCCCCCCAGAGAAGGAGGGAGGATCTTGCATAGAATCATCATTTCCAAACACAGAGAAACAGAGATAACCAGTCCTTCAGGATCTGCACAGGACAGACGAGATCAATCCCCCAAAATATCTTTTCATTCCCTGAGAGAAGAATGGGGGGGAGGGGGGGATGCAGCGGTGGAGAAACAAGTGATAAGCACTGCTGCGGGAGAACAAAAAGCCACTTGATTCTGAGGGGAGGAAAAGAAGAGGAGAGGAGATGTGGGACCAGAAAGGATAAGTGAACGGCCCACGCTGCGAGGATGAGAAGCCTTCCTCTGTTGCTTTGCAGAGATTGAGCAGACACAGACTATAAAACCCTCACACAGACCTTTAAAAAGGGATGCACGGACTGTTTCATGACATGTCCCCAGACTGTCTGCATGAGAAAGGTTTTACTGTTGAAATGCTCCGGTTTCCATTGCAAAACAGCAATACTACACTTAAAGCTCCCTTATCACACACCCGGCGACAACAGGTTTGACAAACATCTAGAAAATCAACTGGTATTTTCACGGCATAGTACACATTTACAGCGCTTGTCGATTCCAACAGCAGCCTGCCTCCTAGGAGAAGCTGGAAGTGGTAGCACAGTAATTATGCTACCAAAAACCCAAACCTAACACATTTATCACAATCCTCTTTTGCAGGGTCACGGCCCCTGCAGAGCACAATATGATCAGCACTTTGTTGATTAAGATTGTGTAACCCTGTTGTTTGGTTTCTGCCTGAATTCTATAGGAAAATGAGTCATTCGGTGGGGCCTTGGGAACCATAGTGAGCCTCATTGTCCTCCCTCCTAAGAAGGCTTGTAACACAAATGAGAAAGGACACACACACACACACACACACACACACACACACACACACACACACACACA
>NC_045753.1:15143088-15173886 GCF_008692095.1 Etheostoma spectabile
CACACACACACACACACACACACACACACACACACACACACACACACACCAAATGACTATTCTACATCGAAGGCCTCTTGGAGAACTCGCTGCACTCTTGGAAAAAGGAAGTACAACATCCAGTCCTCACGCAGTGCTGACAAAAGCTCTGTGAGACGGGCCGACATGCAAGGAGAGTCCTGGCGAGCCACTAACAACTCCTGAGAGAGGCATGGAGACATGACAGGCCATCAGAAATCATGGGCATACACACCAGGCAGGAGGCAAGAGGAAAAGGAGGAGGTGATGACACATTTGGGTATCACTAAATCTCAACAGCAGACAAATGTGTTTGACCTGCAGGCCACAGAGACAACACACGGGTCAAAATCTCAGCTCTGCTGATAACTATGCGACAAGAAAGAAACTAAACTGAAGAGCTAAATGGAAATATTTGACTGTTTTTTCCCCAAAGGAACTGACAGATTGGTTTTACTGCAAAAAAGGTTAGACAGTATTTGAAAGTCATTTTAATACCTTATATAATCTGAACTTTTTCAGTATGGTGATCAAATCCCTGCCGACACTCCAATGCTAGTGAAAGCAAAAGCCCGTGGGCAGATACGTTCTGACCCAGCACTGTGTTCCTGAGGTGAAAGGAAATTTGAAGGTTGAAGAGCTACAGGGGACTGCACTGCAGTATGTAAACTATAAATACGATTAGGGGGGGGGGGCTTTAAGAAGGAGAAAATGTTTAGAGAGCAAAATAACCTTCCAGCAAAAAGAAAATACCTTTGCCATTATGAAAACATTTCAAAAGTGCATTTGACGAATGAATGTCCTATTTTCCTGACAATTGCGATGTGCGATCTGGGTCACACTCTTGATAAAAGCTACAAAAAGCTACTGCAGTTGCACGTTCCTTATGTGTGTAAGACTGCATTCATGCGCGCGCGTGTATGCGTGTTTGTTTCTGCAGCGTAAGCACATGCTGTCCTCCATCTGCTGTTAGATAGAGACCATTTCCTTTCCTGTGCAGGCAGCCAACCAGCCAGCCTTCCTGTACTGCTCTGCTCCAGAGCGGAAATGGGAGCGAGTCTGCCACACACTCCTGACAAAAACCCTGGATAAGATACGTACACATGCAGACACATGTGGTCAGACAATGACTTAGCCACATATTTTAACAGTCTCGTCTCCTCTCTCTTTCCTTCCCTCTTAGACGTCGGCCTTTGTTTTCCATTCCTCCATCTACTATATGCTCATTTATTAGGGTTCAAACCCCGAAGGGGAAGGACCCTATTGCTTTTGCTCTGTTTTATTATTATTTGTTGTTTTCTGCCGTGGCTCAAATTGCCGTGAGTTGGAGTAAGCCAGAATCACAGAACTTGGCCCAATGACTGGAAATGATGGACCTAATCGGTCACCCGTGCCAGGTGGTGTGGCTCAGGTACAGCGATCGCTTAACATTCGGAAGGTTGGTAGTTCAATCCCGGGCCCTGCAGTCCCATGTCGAAGTGTATGAATGTGTGTGAATGGTGCGTGTACTATGTAAAAGAGCTTTTAGTTGTTAAGACTAGAAAAGTGATATTTATATACAATCTATTTACATCCATCTGTTGGCGGAGAAAAGGATTGAACCCCGAACCACCGCTTGCGGCTATATTTTTATTTTTCATGGTCAAACACCTCCACAACGTCATTAAACAGCTTGGTAAGGACCAAAATTATTAATTTGCACAACAATAAAGGGCATTGTTAAATACAAGAAAAGTCAAAAGCATGGGTGTTGAAAGGCTTTCCCAGTTATAAAATCTCCAATTAGCCACAAAGCCTGGGCTTTAATAACGGGAAAGTGAATTTGTAGTTAAATATAGAGACCATGTGTGTATGAGTATGAGTAATTTGAAAAAGGCAGACTATCCAATTTGGAAAGTCCCAGTGATGTTGGTTGATGGCTGAGAACACAAAGTGAGAAAGAACCATCTCTAAAAAGGAGAAAAAGGGCCCGTGCACCAGGCTCATGGTTCAAAATGGTTGTACTTAGTGTCTTCATTAATTCCTACGTGTGTTTTGGGCATAACATGCAGTAAACCAGAGTGTCATCTTCCACTCTCTTTTAAAGCCGGGCGTGTTTCTACCTTGGCACATTGCTGTTATGATGGCGGATTTGCTAAGCAGGAAGGAGAGATTTTCAGAGTAGAAACTAATCTGCTTGTGCGTGAAGTGAAAGTGTGCAAGCAGATCATGTATGGCACGAGCACTATGCCAACAAAACTCCACGAGGTGAATCAGGCGTTAAAATGCTGCGTTACTGACTGTTTTTTGTTGGTCTATGGCGCAATCACTTTCCGCTTCCTCAAGATAGCAATACGCCAATAATACACATGGACACACCTCCCTGTAAGACCAGCACGCCCATGGATGCACAGATGGGTGCAAGTGCAATTGCTTTAAAAACTGGTCATGCTTTTAAAGGACATGGGCGCTGGACAGGGAACTAACAACCGTGTCGGTCTTAAACTAAGTTTAAGACCTGAGGGGGAAAAAAAGGCCCTTATGATACTGGCCACTTAAATGTCACAATATGCTTTTAAACCTTCGAAGAATATGCTTTAATGATGTCAACAAACGCAGGCACTCAAGTTGAGGTTCAAAGTGAAAACTGATAAAAAGCCTTTTTTTGGAGAGCGAGACAATGCATTTAACCAACAAATAGACAATGTCAGTTTTCAAATTTTAATACAAAGTCAAAAGCAGCTCCATTTCACAGACACCTAATCAGATATACTTTACAAAGGATAAATACAAACTATACCATTTTATATCGCAAACATTATCACTGATTTGAATAAGCTGCAGCATGCACGGTCAAGTTAATGATGGTTTTATTACTGTACACTATACTCTGCAGTCCTCTTTTCTCACTACTGTCCAACTTCCTGTTTCTTGGTCCTTTGTTATCAGCTGACACATAACAAGGCACGAATTTCCAGATAGAGGAAGTGACTGAGTGGCCAAAAATATAACGATGTACAAAAAAATTTCCCGTCCATTTAAAGGGAGTTCCCAAAGACTAAACTCAAGTGTGACCTAAGAAGCTCATGTCGGCAGTTAAATGCATGTGTGTTGTATATGCAGGCCACAGTGTTCTAAATTACCTGGATGAGTGCTGATTCAATGTATGCTGATTCTCAGATCCATAATAGCAGCTCACATGGTTCTGACAGAGTCCAATAGTCACATTGTCGTCGTCGTCTTCTGCAGCGAGAGGTTGGACAGAAGCTGGGAGTGAGGTCCGCTCACACAGCCCAGTGATGAGAGAAAATCCTTGAATCCAGGCGGAGGTGAGTTACGGGTCTCAGCGCTTCACTTCCAGGGGATCACCGAGCAGCAGCCAGCATGGCACTGCTAGCCTTAAAGTGACACTGCTCACCACCTTTATTTCAACAGAAAGCAAGAGAACAGAGAGCATGTTAGACAATTAACAACACAGAAAAGACAGAGTTGCAGATGAGGAGGAAAAGCTGGAGGAGGGGGAAGGTGAGAGACAGTTCCTGTCTTGAGCAGAAACAATATGTAGCAAGAAGACAAGAGTGCAGTTAAAAGTACAGCTTCCTCAAAGCAAAAGGCTGTGAAGTAAAAAGGAGACCCGATAGCATTATGAAACAGCACTCTTTAGGCTACCATTCACGCATAATGATAAAAATCAGGCTTTGAGGAAATTGGCAAATCAGCAAAGGAATGGTGAAGAATGCACTACGTCTAAGAAGGTGCCCAGGGGTGATATGCAGATGGGCACAAAATGTAACTATCGTGAAGAAATGACATTTTAAATAGTCAGGAGAGTTAAATTACTTCATTTTTGGGGGTATCATTTCAAAGAGTGCCTCGAATGCAAATTAGTCTTCCAAATCTAGCTGACTCCACTTTGTGCACAACACTTTGTATCCAGGAGAACCTCATTTGAAATCCAAAAAATTTCCCTTGATTTCTAAATCTACTGACGGCAAAGGGTAGAGGGTTAGACATGTCCATTTTTGTTGAACTTTTTTACTTACTTTTTCTATGAGAAAATGCTGGTGCATACTTTGCATAAACTGTAGTAGAGATTGAAGGTAGGTGCCATCTAATATATAATCCTTGCTATTACCCACGGGAGGCCTGAAAGGAGGGTTTGGAGGGAGAAGGGGGGTTTGAGAAAAAAAGGGGACAAGGAGCACGATTTATCTACCTGGGAATGCTGAACAGCCAGAAAATCTGGCCGCATTTACATGTGGAAACCTTGTAAATCCAGTTTAATCTTAAACTGGGTAAAACTTAAACGGGCTGATTTACATCAGAAAATGTTACGTCTTGAAAATGTCAAACCATTCCCAAAACTGGAAACTCAAAACTTAATGCTTACAAATGTTTCTTCTGCTCTTGCTACTTTGACATATTGGAGATATACGAGGTTTGCACCTGCCAACGGCGGGGAGCATGCCGAGTGGTTGCTATGGTGACCTTCTTGTCTAGTCGAGCTAAAGGGAGGTGTTCGGGGGGTCCTCTCTCTCCCTCTTTTTCTAGGCTGTAATGACACCTCTCCTCCAGCCCAACCCATCTACCCCGCTTTTCCGTCTGGAGCTCAATGAAAACAGGCAGTCAACATTTGCTCTATGACATCCTGGAAAATGAGTTGTCATGCTTGAGGATTTCCATGACAGCCAAATAATGGAACGAGCTAAAGAGTCAGTGCTCAGAAGGCGGATAGAGTGGAATACAGAAAAAAAAGATCATAACGTTCATTCTGCATTGTGTAGTTTTCCACTTTCACCTAAGTTTCTAGGAAAGCACTATAAGGGAGTATGTCAAGTCACATATCATCTCAAAGTTCATAAATAAATAATACTGACAGTGTGGAATCAGATCAAGCAAACTGTTGAATAATAGAAGAACCTTCCTGTAATGCAATCAGATACAGAGCATAAGGCTCTAGGAAAAACACAGCAACACATAACAGCTGCTGAATGCAGAATACAATTTGTACGTAATAATTCTAGTTATGTCCCTTCTGTGTGTGATACAAGCTACCATCACCATTCGTGCTCTCTCACAGCATGGACTTGCCAGTGCTGCTGCAGCAACAGTCCCACCCAGACACTTGAAAAAAAGATAAGTAAAGATAGCCTAGAGTCACAAAGATTTAATTGGTATTAACAGGTTTTTACCCATCAACCGAGCTTCCCCAGGTTGTGCACTAAAGGTAAACTGACTAATTTAAACAAAAACACCACCCTTTCTCACATACTTTGATATCTTTATTATAAACATTTTTTTTAAGCAACAAAAAAAACAATCACCATCTTGTTAATTTCAGAGTTCATGTGAGGGGAAGCAGGAGCCCCGTCACTTACAGTGTGTGGTGAACAAGGCAGCACTTGGTGACGGTCTACAGCTATCAGTGTATCACTTCCTCCCAGTCATACACTGATCACACAGTGCATGTGATATACACTAGATTAATACGGCCGTTACTCATACAAGATTCATACTACATTTGGATTTGAAATGACAAATGGCTGCCAACATGTGCTCAGCTATACTGCTAAACTCATTTGTGCTGATCTTAAAGTTGTAGGACTCCACGAGGCAAGACAAAAAGTTCTTCGAATTTCTTTAGATTTGAGATTAGGTCCATAACAGCTGCTAATATCTGTAGGCAGAGCATTAGCTGCTAGTAAACAAACAACGCAAGAACACTGATGCATTCAAATTAGCATTAAGAACATGAGGTGAACATTTGCTTCGCATCCAAAATGAACAAACACAAAAGAGTTTTTACAGCAACAAAACACACACACACACACACACACACACACACACACACACACACACACACACAGAAATGACTAATCATCTATGGCGCAGTATCAGCTCTCTGTGAGGTATATGTGTGAGTATAGAAGCAATGCTTTTTCTATACATCTATATTCCCCTGACGAGACCCTAAGCTCAGCTGAAAATACATAGAATTAAGGTGATAAATTATCTCTCACACACACACACACACACACACACACACACTTGTGGTCAATCAGATTAGTGCATCACACCGAGATCTCCAAGTGCACCAACACAAATCCATTTTTAGAGATAAGCTTTGAGGGCAACCGTTGCCACACACACAGCCAAACAAAAAGACTTCACCCACTGAGGAGCCATCTGAGTCGCAATCAGGCCACAGCATCAGTCCAGCACAACACTGTTTACACAAGTCCTCTCTGACCTGCCACTGTTTGTCACTTCCAAAAATCACAATAAACAGATGAGTCCTCCATAAATGGGTCCCAAGACAAATCTCATGTCACGACATGATTAACAGAACAGACAAAATGTATTTATCCAACATAAAATTTGCTTTTTTTGTTATAAATAACTGGATAATTTCATCTTCTTGGGCCTCTAATTATTCAAATAAATCAGAGTGGGGATATTTACAATGCAATCTGCACTTAATTAGGCTCTGTTTTAAGGGTTAACAAGATTTTTCTATTTTTTTAAAGGACGGGAACCACTAATATAGAGAGATTCTTTTTCAGGCAATATAAAATATGAGATCATGCCTTGGCGTAATGTAAAATAATAAGCTATATAATATGTAGTAATAAGGTGTTCAGTTTTTAATGATATGGCTTTAATTAGAATAGATCAGCAGCAGTCCATCACCTGCTTTACCACGTCAGTGTTAGAGAGATGTAGAAGTGAGAGCTCTCTGTGATTTATGGTGTTTACAGGCAACCTAAAAAAAGGGACAAAATCAGCCCTGAGATGAAAACTGCAGCAGTAGGAAATTATAATGAATGGCACCGCAGGAGAGAAATGCAAGCACAGGGACGTTTTGCCTCTATGATCAGATGTAAATACAGCCGTGTCCTCAATGAGCTGTCCACACATTGTGAGAAAAATGGTCCAGAGCGAGAGGACAGACAGACAATAAGGAGAGGGATTCTGTTAGCCTAGACTCCCTTGCCTGTCCGTCTCACCGGTGTATCTTGGCTTTCAGGTTTGTTGAGCACCACTGAGAGGCCCTTCGCCAAAGCAAGCAGGATGTGAATGTGATAATATCATATCATATATAGCAGCTCTTCTAAACTTGGCAATTGCGGTTATAATCAAATATCTAGAAATGTCCTGAAGGGCCCAGGCAGGACTAGATCAGTTGCCGACAGACTGTGTATATGACAGACTACATCAATAGTGTTCTTCATTTAGTGGGTAGATAATTAAGAACTCTGATTTAATACTCACCTGTCGCTCTCTCAGATCAATAACTAATAGAGTGATGAAATATGCCTATAAAAATGTAGGAAATATCCAAATGCCATAAACTATTTTTTTCCATTAAGCAAAGGCTTAATGTAAAATCTATACCAAATACCTGCAAATCTAATAACATTCCCTTTGGAGAATTGGTGCTAATTACCAATGTTTGCATGCTTACATGCTAAACTAAGATGGCAAACATGGCAAACATTATACCCACTAAATATCAGCATGCTGCTAGCATTGTCATTATAAACATTTTAGCGTACTGATATTTGAAAATATATCATTTATAGAATATATATAAAAATGGTAGCTCAATGTATTCTGACTTATATCTGCATATGATTGATAACATCCAGGGTTACCCCCCATAAAGATGCTGTTTATTGTATTGTGTGTTGAATGACAGTCTATGAAAGTTAGCAACACATTATGTGCTGACATTGTGTGGGCGCCCACCACTTTTACATTACATTCCATCCTCCTACACACCTGCCCTATGAGCTTGCATTCAGTTATATGCTATTTCGGTTAAACAATGAAAACAAAAGAGGACACGTCTGGACCGCTGTCAATCCTGGACCCAGAAATGACTTACAACTGGCCAGAGGCCTCGAAAAATCTTTAGTTCGTTATGACTGCAGCATGTAAAAACATAAATTATTGAGCCTTCCATCCCACAATCCGATATGCATCCCTTCAGTGGTGGTGTCTGTCTTCCCATCCTGCTCTCCCATCCTCTCCCTAAGTTTATTCTCCACGGCACCTGGGAGCAGCTCAGACAGAACGGGGTTAGGATTAAACAACTCCCCAGCTCAAGATTCCCTGCAACACTTGAACTCCATGAACTTGACCTGGTAAATATTCATGACAGACAAATAGTGGTATTCCAGGACAAGGGGGTAGTAACGAATACATTATCCACACATACATGTTGGCAGCTACAAACCATTCTCTAATACACACCCAGAGACAGAGACAGTAATGGGCATGTAAGAGACATACACACCCACACAAATGAGAAAAAAAAACACCCTATGCATTTCTCAAGCTTTCGGTGTGTATCTTTCTGCTCAAGGCTACATGTCTTGTCTGTCTGCACAACCTTGTCTTGGAACTGAGATGTTTCACACATTGGTGAGAAAGCCATGAACGCCTCCACTTTTTTGACAGAGTGATCAAACACGAATCTAGCTGTGAAGTAGTATGAAACAATACTCTCTTTCAGTCAATGGTTTATTTATCTACTTGAGATCATTACAACAGAAAGGACAGGCTGTCTATTGGCTGATTAACACATATATCAACAAGAAGACCTGGGTGAGAATTGTTTTAAGCTTGGCTTTATGGAAGATACACTCTTGCCATAGGCTGTATAAATAATAAAACACTAAACAACCCCACTGTCTCCCTTCTGTCTGCAGATCTAACATCTTCGGCTACTGGTCAGATGAACTCTCTCTCTCTCCCCCGCTCTCTCTCTCTCTCTTTCTCTCTCTCTCTGCCTCACATCTTTGTGATTGTATAAAGTTTATTTCAAAGACTTTCAGTCCACAAGCAGGAAGAGAGACAGCTTAGATAATATCCTGTGTGAACTGTGGTTTACAGCCAAACACTGGAGGTATAAAATTAGCCGGACTGTGAGAACTACTAAGAGAGAAGGCAGAGATAGAGAGCCCTCCTCCAATAAAAAGAAAGAAAGACTATAGGTCTAGGAAACAGGAGAGTAAAAAAGTTGGAGCCCTACTTGGAACAGCGCTGTGTGCGCCGTCTTCCTGTCGAGTGTGACAACTCTGGCTACACTAACACAGATGTCATCGTTTGCTCAACGCCAGCTCAATTGTGTGGCATATTGGGGATTAGCCAGATTAGGGAAGGAAATGGCACACAAAAACTGCATATTTGTGAGCTATGACCTAGAACATTTGTTCCGGTTGTGTCTAAAACCCATAAGCCAAGTATTAGTTTGCTAAAATGACTGATGATTCTGTAAAAAATATTGAAAATGAAATATTGAAAGATTAGTAGTCTTAACACACAAGCATAATGTTAGATGAAAATATATGGAGAGCCAACTTTTGTTAGTTCCCTCACCATGTTGGACTGAAGGTGTGGCTACCCGTTCTGTACCAGAAACCCAATTTGTTCATCAGAACGTTTTGGCTAAAAAACTTTTTTTTTTTTTAACTGTTGGGAACTGCATAGTCGGTTGGTAAAATTTTCGTTGGGTTTGTCACAATGAGGAACCCCTGACATAGGTAGTCATATGATCCATTTTTAATATAGGAACATATAGAAAGCCTCTTTTTTGGACATATCTTATACACTAAGACAGTATGAGGCTGCTGTAATAACTTGAATTAATCTTAAAGTTAACGAATCACAAAAGTCAAGAACCAGTGCTCTCACAACAACTGGACACCCCCATACTGTCCTGAAGAAAGTATGCCTGCGACAGGAAGTAGGAGCTCATTGGAAGAATGCCCTATGAACTTAAATCAACAGGATATGGATGATTTGCGAGGTAACAGCCACTGCACTCAGGAGCAGACACCAAACCAGTCTGAAATAGGGTTCTCAAACATCTTTGTATCTTTCTCTTCAAAAGGACTCACTTCCGCTGATCTACAGACAGAGCTGTAAATACAGTAATCTAGTCATCAGACAGAGGGGGCCTTGCACCCCCCAACCGTACCCTCCTTCCAGGAAGTAGTCATGTAAATACTCTGCAAATGCTCTGCTGACATGTAACAAAAAACATGCTGAAGGCTACAGGCTGCAGCTTAGAGGGCAAAAGGATCAGATTTGCTGGTCTGGTGGCAGATGCACTGACCACAATTCCAATATTCCTCAAAATTAAAAAGTTACGAAGGAATTACATCTATTGTCGCGGACACGTTGTGCATTTTACAAACAGGCCTGAGAGAATTCAGTCCTGTGTGTGCCACACTTGAGAAAATATCAAAAACAGGATTACTTCTTGGATCACATTTTATCCAGGGGCTTAGATTATAGATGCAAATACCCTGGTGTGTAACTTTAATCTATTTCTACAGCGACCCAGAGGGAAATCATGATTCGGAGAGCTGAGAGAGAGGCCTGCTGTGGTACTCTATCTTTAACAGGTAACAGGAAATTGGCAATTCAGCACATCATCTACAGTATCTGCTCCAGTCAGCCAACGGACTGATAGATGACAAGTCACACTCGAGCTGCGACACCATTGATTTTCTTCGCATACAACCCAAGACTGCTGATTCAAGATAATGTTACATTTTAAAAGGCTTTGCTGTGATATTGTGGTAATAAATTTCAACCATGAAACTGATAAATGAGTTCAGGAAACATTGATGGGTGGGATTTATTTCCAGGGCATTGATTTATATATCAGGATGATGTACACTAGTTATAGTTTATTGCTCAATGTGTTCTCTCATTTCTGTTGCAGTATCAGGCTTTTAGAAACAAATAGATCATAGAGAAGGCTGCAAACCAAACACCATGTAAGACTGGTTTTCCCATCTTTGTCTTGGGAAATGAAAAGCTGTCCTCTGTTTTAATAATCATATCCAGAACTGTCAAATACTGTACATCCAGTGAAACACATCGCCATTTAATGACATTTCACAAGATTTATCAAATCACAGTTCATTGCAATGATATAAACTGATGCCCTATGCGATTTCGCCGTTAGCTTCTACTGATCCGAAACATCAATGCTCTTCTTAGAGCTACAGTAAATATCACTGTGGGCAACTCGACTGATGTTCTGTATCCCTTTATCTTTTTACTATCCATGTTACTGTCGACCAAGCTCACACAAAGTCAGCTAAAGACATTTTTTTCTCTTTCATCCACACTAAGCTGCAGCTTTTCACACCTCAACACAAGCTTTTTAAAAAAATCTGACTTTTTTGTGGGTGCAAATTGTACTCACAAAAAAGTGAGAAGCAGTTGTGTGAGATTGAGAGAGAAGTTAAAATCTTGCATACTCTCTCACTTACACACACCTGGACCCCTACATGAAAAGAGCATGCTTGATTGATTGTCTTTTTGGAAAGTTACTAAAAGAAGTTACAAAGTTCCCAGTTCCGGTGTCAAGTTGGGTTTTAGATAGTGTTGCTCTGGATTGATACATCAATTCAATAATCAACAATCCAATAGCATTGATACAAATTGAATCTATTGATAAATATCATCTTTAAAGATGCAGCTTTATTTTGAAATTGCCACTTTATATTAATAATTTTTATTTAAAAAAAATGTGTTTTCGTATTTTACTTGCTATTTGTGAGTTTAAATAAAAGGTAACTAATTGTTTTAACAGCTCATATGAATCAAAATTGCGGCAGGCCTTGTGATTTCAACAAACACGTCTTTGTTCACAGAATCAATGTAATATCTTATTGTGATAAAACCTGTGATTAACACACCTATTTCTAGATACTGTTTGCTTAAAGCATACAGCACGCCTGCAAGAAGACACATTTCTATGCGTCTTAACCATTTAAAAAGTCCCAATAAAAGAGCCTCAGTACTTCCTGCTAATTCAGTCACTCTGACAAGAGACACAAAAACAAATGCAAAATGAGAACAACTATACCATTGGTTCTGCTGTATTAAAACACAGTATAAATTACAATGGAAAGTCAGAGGGGCAAAGCAGAGGTTTAACCTGATTGTATGTTCTATTCCTTAACGGATGCTGGCTGTGACAAATAGTTTTGGAGTTTGCCGAGGAAAAAAGGAGAAAGAAGAAGAGGTTGGTTAGGTGTGGAATGAGATATTTATGAAATCGACTTATAAACACGACTGTGGACACAGCATTTTCAAAGTAAGCTAAAGGGAAAGGTTGGGGGGGGGGGGGGGGGGGGGGGGGGGGGGCATGTCAGAGAGGTGTGCTACCAGTCACAGTGATTACTGGTTTGGATCATTGGAAAGAGCTGTAAACAAAAGGCCCACGTGCACAGCTCTGAGGAGAGGAGATAAGAAGGTGCAGGTGGTGGTTCTGGTGGAGAAATGGGGGGGGTGTTACTGATCACTGTGCCAAGCTAGCAGCTGTGTGATGGATTTCCGACACATCTACTCGTCTACCTCTGAATCTCTTTGCATAGAACAAAGAGTAAAAGAGCCCAACCATTAGAGGATCACCATTTTCGTGTCATTTGCCCTCACTGCATGTCACACATGGGTGAGTAAACACGCTGCCATGGTCGTTTTGCATGCTCAACACAAGCATGCAATTACTGTATGTGTCAGCTACACTGGTCTCAGGCATTAATACTTTCAGGAATGGGAGAAAAACAAATACACAAAAAAAAACAATTTGCCATCAGGAAAGCTGATAAAATTCAAAGTGAATCTGTGGATATATCTGACAAATCCAGCAACATGACAGCGCTGCATTGTCTGTGCTGGTATCAGACAAGTGCAGCATCTTGGCGTACACAGCAAACAAAATCTGAACAGGATATTGCATCCCTCATGGCATAAGCTGTGAGCAGCCCCTTTCATTTTTAGAATCAGTGACATTACACAAGCGACTAACAACAGAGATGCCATGTCAGCCTCTCCAGAGGGTCACAATTGTGCGGATTAGACTGTCATTAATACTGAATCTGGATTATAGCAATCCTGGGGCATTTCTATAGCTACAGATTACTTCTATCCCAGCCGCAGCAATGAAAGACAATGGCACTTTTTGTTCCCACAGAACTGACAGTACCGCACAGTAACAAAAGGAGGACTCATTTCTAATAGGGTCAGGAGTGATTAGACAAGCGGCAGGCCTGGCAGCCTCTTGAGAGGCCCAAGATCCCCCAGAAATCCCCCAAATCAGATTGGATTTGTCAGATTACAACTCCAACACCAACTAGCCCAATAGTGTAGTTAGACGTTGTAAAAACGGGTTAAATGGCAATATAGTCTCTAAAATGCGACGTTTGATATATTGTTATAACATGGCCCTGTAGAAATAAACAATATTAACAGAATATATCTTTGCAGGATACATCAGAGTGATGAGTAGCACTTTACTGCGATAAACAAATGGCACCCAACTGTCTAGACATCTTAATATAGGCCCTATCTTGTTATGGCACCCTATCCATTATGGTCGTTGTGAGCGCTGTTGTGCTTTTGATGCATAATTTATAAGCCCCCAACAAAAAAGTCTAAGATTTTACAGTTAAACAGACTTACAAGCTTCATGCTCATAACTTTTCTAAATGGCATGACTGTTTACTGTATCAGTTTAATAAAAAATGTGCAGTTTCCTTCTGACACAAACCATAGCAAAGTTCCTTTCCAATTGCTTCAAACTGAAATCTGAGCAGTAGGAATAAGTACTATTTCAGGTATGAGATTAAAGAAACAAATGTTTCTAATATATTAGGTTTCCTTAGCCTTCCTTCATTCACAATAAAAATATGTTATTGTTTTTTTAAAGGAAGAAACTGCAAAAAGACCATGTGAAACACTAAGTAGAAAGAGGATCAGTGGGAGTAACTGTAAACAAAAAGTGAAGACAGGAAAATCTGAAGACCGAGGGGGCGTCAGAGAGGAGAGAGACTAAGAGAGAGAGGGAGAGAGACAGAGAGCGTGACCTATCCTAGCACCACAAAAACAAATGACATCAGAGTAGCTGCCAATCAGCTGACGTGGCTCAGAGAGAGGCTGTAAGAATTCACTCCAGCTTTTTTTCTGCCACTATGCTATCACCCTATCAAAAAAGCAGAACAACTGCTCACTGAAATGGAACCATGGATTAGTGGGATCTCACAAAATGGTTTCATACAGACCATACATTCTTCATTGTAAGCTACAGTGATGACTGTTGCAGATGATTTAAGCGAGTAAACAAGCTCAGCCTGTTAGTCTTCATGTACAAATCTCCTGTAAAGACACCTCAGTCTAATTCAATCCAAGACTTTATAAAGGGAATCAATTTAGAGGGATTTTTTTTTAAAGCAATGTGTCTTATTGAATTCAGTGGTTTAATTAAGTATAGTGCTTCATACGGCTAGCTCTAATGAACTTAGTGAGACGCATCTTTGGTTACGAGGCATAAACCATTACAAAGGGCAGTGCTACAGGCACTCCCATTAACCGCCATTTCAAAGCAGAGTATATCATCATCATGCCCTTTATTGAGTGAAATCCCGGTTTTTCATTAGAGCAAACTAAATTTTGGATCTATGGACTGCACTGTAAATAAATATGAGGAATCAAACAAGACTCTACTACGTGCTAAACTAAACCCCATCGTCAAATCATAGCTCAGCAACCGTAACTCGGCTGTAGGTAGCCAATAACTCATTAATGGAGATATTTGCAAAAACATCCACAAAGCCTTTTCTCTTGTAACAAAAGAACTGAAATGTAGCCTGCAGTTTAAAAAAGACAAAAGGCGCCTGGGTAGCTCACCTGGTAGAGTGTGCACCCATATGTAGAGGTTCACTTCTCAACGCAGCGGACGCGGGTTCAATTCCGACCTGCGTTCCTTTGCTCAATGTCATTCCCACTCTCTCTCCCCTTTCATGTCTCCATCTGTCCTATTAAAATAAAGGTTTAAAATGCCCAAAAAATAATCTTTAAACAACAAAGAAAGCATAAATCTAACCACTGTTTTACTTGTCCAAGTATGTAACAGAATATGTTAGAGCATTATTTGTAATGCTCTAACATATTCTGCATATTCTGTCTCATTTTACAGTTTTACGGCACTTCTTCTCAGGATGTTGACAAAAAATCCTTTCAAATCTAGTGAGCGTCCAAAAGGTCAAATGCCGAGTGTGCTCCCGCTAATCAACACACCTACTGATCCGGAAAAAACGATTTGAACTCCTTTTTTAATTATCTACATCTATGACACAAAGTAGACAGATATTGATTTTAACGATAACCATTTTGACAAGGATCTTCAGAGATACTGTGACAACCCTATGATATGAAATAGGCTGTGCCTCTCGGATTCATCATGACCAAAAAGTCCTGCGCTAGAAATATAAATAATCATTTATCTGATTAACTGCATCTGAATTTAGAGCAAAAGAGTGGACCCCAGCTGTTTCAATGCAAAGCACACTGTTTTGCTGATGTCTAACAGTAAACAGTCCAATCAGCAGATTCAGCTGGACAGTGAGCGAGTATCAATCTCTAATGACGGCCAGTGTGTTCGAGACAGAATAGGTTGTTATTAGATTACCAGCTATATGGATTAAAAATATTCTTTCAACAAAGTTATGTGATTAGGGCCCACACAATAAAATGCAAAGCTAAATATTAACCAGAAACCAAACAGTAATGCATTGGCTCACTTTGTAGAATTCCAGGTATGTCTACTCTGTGAGGCAGCAAGATAAAAAAGAGCAGAAATAACACAGCAAAAAAGTGTGGATTTATCATTAGATGATAAGCTGTGACTCCGCAATGGGTTTTGTGAATTAACAGTACAAAGTACAATTCTGTCTACTCAACTTCCCAAGTGTTGACATTAACTCATATTCCAGGTTCATCAAACCACCAACATTAATTCATTTGAATTACTTAAATAGAAGATGTGTTTCAAAAGATAAATCCAAAATAATTAGTTCAGAACCCAAATGCTGGCACGCCCATGTCATCTCTCACTGTGTGCTTTAAGAGAGGAGATCCAAGCAGCAGCCCTTGCTACCATCACCCCAGCAGGATCTGAAGGAAACATAATTGAACACATGCAAATGAAGGATGTGTTAAAAATTCCTCTTCATCATGGTAGGGATGTATTTTGGCAACGGCAACCACAGCTCCCTGTGTTTCGTCTTTCCCAGTTGTGCTTGTGGTTGTAGTTTGAAAAGAAATATACAGCCAGCCCCCTCTTTCTCTTCATTTCCCCTCCACAGCTTACACCCAACCCCCCTTACGTGTTTCGACAATAACCAATTAAAGACGCAGGAATGCGAGGTGAAATCTGTGGCCTGGAGTCTGTAGGTTTTATATCAGACTCACACTGATATGATAGTAACAACATGGGTGGGGAAGCTATAAAAAACAACCCTTTCCATATTTTTGGAGCTTGTGGAAAATGGCAGCCATAGTGGCAGCTGGTAGTATCAAGCTACCACCGGCAGACAAATGAAAACAATCATGCAGAGCTGTGGGAGTTCTGGCTGTTTTCAGGACAACAGTGCACAGCTCTGAAGGACCAACAGCTCACTGGTGCATGAGAAGCAGCGTGCAGCTCGAGCTGAATGTAATGAAAATAGACTCAAACTCGTTTGCACTAATGAGTTTTTACCATGAGACTGAAGGCATCTCTCTGGCTAACTAAGCGGCTAACTAGTCCCCTGCTGGGGCCCAGCTGCTGGATGTGATAGTACAGTAATAAATGGAGAGCAGAGAGTTTTACTTATTTCCTGTTTTAGTTGAGCCAAGTCGGAAAGGCATCACCGATGGCTCAGAGCTGTGTTGGATGTGTCAGAATTGGTTTCAAATGCTGCCTAGGACACAACAGGCTCAAAGTTTTTCTCAAATCAAATACAACACAGCAAATCAATCAACATTGCAATACAAAACAGGTTCCTGTTTGGGGCCAAAATCCCTGCATGTTGTGCTTCTAACAAAGCCGGCAGTGCTATAGCATTTACTGTCTGCCTGCACATAGCTCATCCCAGGCAGTCATAAAAGACTGCAAATGAGGGAGTGTCTTCAGAGAGCAAGGCGTTTTCCCTCTCTGGGGAGGACAGATCTGATGATCAAATCTTTTCCTGTCTCCTTGTTGAGCCCTTCTCTGCAGCAAACAGAGGGTCTCATGTGTCACACTCCGCTGCCCACCAGTTTTGATAAAACGCCTAAAAATGTACAGCCCAGAGATTGCAATTGCAAAAGGAAACAAGGAAATGTGGAACTAATTACATAAAAATTCCATATAATCCCTTACACACATTTTAGGAAACCTCAATGTGCAGCAATGCCAATCAACTGATAGAGTGGTATACTATAGCCTGGTGAAGGTGAATACATTTTAATAAATGTACTTTAAATATATATTTTTTTTTTTAAACACAAATACAGCAGAGCAGGAGGTGTGCTTAATTAAAACATAAAAACAACATGGACACACAAGTCGGGCCATCCAGCGTGGTTGTTTTCTAAAAGCACCTGTGTTATTTCTAGGAGGATAACAAATTAGTCATTGTGCACAGACACAGCACATGTAGGAAGCCCAAAGGGAATGCATACTCCCAGTTTTAAAAATACATATCCCATAATGTATATTTGTCTTCTATTTAGGCTCCAGATACAGAGAGACAAACGGGGGAGGAAAAGGGTTTGAACAATTCAGAGTTCACCAGCAGTAAAATAGACATTTGTGTGAAGAACCACCCACTGACTAGGGTGGGCTTACAATGAGAAACACTGTGATATTCAGCCCTGGGACACATTATTATTATGATTACCCTGATCTCTAACCTTATTTGCCTCCATGTCTTGGTTCTCTAGGAGAAGTAGAGAAAATACTAGTCCATGTCTGCCTATGATCCCAGTTCCTTATCCCACAAAACAACTGTCTCACTGAACAACGTACCATGAAACGAGGAGGCCCAGAGGGTGAGTGGGTGGATATAGGAGGACCTAGGCTGCATGTTGCTCAATTATCATCACCATGTGTAGCTAACACTATATTTCAAAGACTTGTGGTGCATTAATGTAAGAGCATTTTAACAGCTCCAGAGTATATCCCAACCACTTCCTTTTTAATTCTGGAATTATTTTTTTTTTCTTTCCCCATTTGAGAGGGATACATTAATGTCCATTTAGGGGATTGGCTTAAACTAGAACTGAAACAAGTACTTGATTAGTCAATGCATGAAACTATAGAAAAACAACCTGTAACTATTTTAATAATCAATTAATCATTTAAGTCATTTTTCAGGCAAACATGACTAATATTTGCTTGTTTTGCTTTGCCAATGTGAGAATGTGAAGTTATTCCCAGTTTTAACTGTACGAATATAATATAATATAATTTGGGGTTTTAAACTGTTGGACGGACAAAACAAATTGTCTGAAGACCACTCATACTCTGGGAAACTGGGCGTTTTAGTGCTACATGCTGACCAGAGTGAAACCAAATATTTACAGTAATGCCCCCGACCACAATTGCATTAAATCCTAAAGTAAAAGACAAAGAGGTGAAAAATGGAAGGACAATGCAAATGGGCTGCTGGTTATGAACCCTCTAAAAACACAAGAATGCTAAACTACACAGCAATTTCACATTTTTCGGTGGGGGCATCCAAATAGTAGCTCCACTTCTGTAAAAACACCAACTAAATCTTCATGGTTGAATCTCTGCTGGCGGCATCAAAGCAGACTCTAATTATGATGAACAAATATCCCTTCGTTGTAAGTGAATGGTGTGGATCTGTCTCTGGCTGAGCACAAAAAAAAGGCTTTGGCAGTCTTTAGAGGAGTGTGAATGTCAACAGTGTGCTTTCCCAGTGGGGCAACATATTGTATGACCAAATGCTGCAATGATTAGCAACATAGAGCATTGCTTAGTTTGGGGAATTTATGAAAAGCTTACACGTTTAACCAAAGAAAGAAAGCATGCATGTTGAGATATGACTTGTTTCTTTTCAGACATACCAGCCTGCTGCTCGGTAAAAGTGTTTCACAGCTCTTATAGATTATATCTCAAGAGCTGGAGGTCAGTGTGACAAAGTCGTGCTGTGGCATGTGTTTTCTTACATGGATGAATCAATCCAATCCCGCCAAGAGAACCAGGCCTATTATGTACTCAAAATTATTATTGATGACTAGGATTCATTGTCTGATGGAAAATATCTTACGTGATGACAACATAATCAGGGCGGGATGACCATCAAACTTGTTTAAAGAGCATAATGACGTTAATCAAATGCCAAGCACTTTTCAGTTATGAGATGTGAGAATGTAATTGGAGAGTTGACATGTGGAACAACAGCTTTTAACAATATTATTAAAAAAAAACCCGCCAAGTGTCATTACAGCAGCCATAACAATCTGCCCTCTTTAAAATGAATGGATTAATAGCAGTAACGGCAGCCAATTACAGACAAGTCTTCATAAGTAAAGATGTTAGTCTCGCATTCCGCTGGAGTAAGCGCTGGAGTGAGGTCACACCGTACATACCACTCCCAATCGCCTTTGGCGGCGCCATGCTCCTGAGGCAGCGACGGTGGCTCTGCAAAAAAATGTCAGACCTTGTTTCGATGGAACAGCTGGATAACGTTACATAGTTAAACGTAATTTGCTCTTAATACTGTATTGCTGAATGTACATGGTCCACAGCAATTCGCACCTAACGGCCCTGAAACGTTGGCAGAATGGTTCTCCATCTATCGTATAATAATGAAATATTTCTGGTAGGGCTGCACAATATATATATATATTTTTTTATTGTGATCGCAATATCAAAGACTGCAACATCTCGCAAAAGAGACTGTGTCAGTTGAAAGAAAATATCAATAGAAAACTGCACTTTAAAATGTAACTGTCGTTCTTTTTTTAGTGGTACCTTTAATATTGAATTCAATGTTCAATTTGTTCAATACAAGAATGTTGGAAATGATTTTCTTTCGATTGATTTAAATTCCACAAGCAATTTGTTGTATTTTAGCTGAATACTGAAAGCTAAGTTTAGTTTATATTAACGTTTAATATGTTTATTTGTTTATGTATGCATCTATGACCAAGACAAATTCCACACAAGTGTACTTATTGTGTAGGGTGACCAAACGTCCTCTTTTGCCCGGACATGTCCACTTTTTACGTACTGTCCGGGGCCTCCGGGGGGGAGTTATAAATTCATGAAAATGTCCGGTTTTCACTGTTTTTCATGGGACCATTGTCGTAGGTTTTTCTTTGGACTAGACCTATAGGAAACCACCTCATGACGTGTCTATACGTGCATGGACCCTGTTCTTCTTGGATGTAGTTTATTTGGATCTCGGCAGGAGGGACTCTGGACACTTGGCTGAGCATCGAAGAAGAACACGACTTCTGCAGTTTGGCAGCATTTTGGGTTCCGACCTATTGAGATTGGAGAGGTGTTTTCCGTATTAGTGTTTGGTATTCAGTTTCTGAATGGTGTAGGCACAAGCCAAAAATTTGGTGACGCCGTCTGAGCCTTACGTCATAATATTTAATTAGTCACAGTTATACTGTATAATAAAATAGGGAAGAGGTTTGACAGTATCAAAATTTGGATCCCGCCCAACTCTAGTCCTTTGGCTTGTGTCGGTCTGTGTATGTGTTTGTTTCTGAATGTGTCGTTTTGTCTCCCTCCTTCCAGTCTTTCTTCTTCTATGTCGTTTGGCCCTGGGACGCATAATTGTTTGTCACTGTTCATAATTTCTAAATAAACATGAGAAAGCTGAATACTGTATGTAAAAGTTGAAAAGGCTTGCATCATTGTGGGTTAACTGTCTAAACATTAGATATTTTTTATGTCCATCTCAGATCTTTGTGTTTTGTTTTATCTAAACCATATCCTCACCTCTTCCCCCCCGAAATGTGAAATACCATCACACAGCAGCTGAAATTACATCCTTAAACCCTGACAGGAATTCAATAAGATGAAGCATGTTCAAGGTCCATTCCCTCATTTTATTCCAACATTCTGCATGATCAAGGCAGCCTTTAACCTTGGTCATTTATATCGCCCAGGACAGCAGCTTTGATTTTTCATCCCATACATTAGTGCTTTCTGCTGCTCACCTGAGCTTTACATACCTATCAGCATGGAGGTCATGTCAGCTGAGCTAACCCCTGACTGTGGGCTCCCTGTCGCTTCCAACAGTGCTCATTTAGGCACATTTACAGTGAAAAAAGGACTCGACAATATGAAGCTTCCCAAAGAGTAAACTCAATTTTCATGCAACACAAAAAGTGAAAATAAATGCTTGTCTCTTTCACTTCCAGCCTTTGTGATGCAATCAGCACACTTTTAATTATTACAAGCCTCAGGAATACTGATGTTAAAAGGAACCTTGGCGCAGATAAGACTTTGAATGAATAAGATAGAAGTGATGCTGACTACTTTGTGCAGTGCAAACAACTGGTGGCGTGTAAAATTGTATTTATTTGACACAACAATCAAATCAAATAACCCATCCTTTTGAATGAGCCTATTGTACTTGTGTGAAAATGTTTATTGGAGTTACTCCAGTGCCTTCGAACTGCACTACTAAGAACACAATGAAAATATTGAAGGGTTGACATGATGATCACACACAACTCCCTATGTAGCCGCTCCAAAAGAATGAATAGGAAATGGGCTGCTTTAGTAAGCATCCATTATTCATTAACCACTGTACTCCTCCATGTCAACAACCTCTGTAGCGACACAGTCAAACCATTATTTCCTCTTTCACTCACTCTTTGCTTGTCTAATCCAGTCACACCCAGCTTTAATATATGATCAGCTGCCAGTTCTTACGAGCCTGTAAACTCTAAATCATCCAACAAAACACTTTATAATCCAGCTGTATTTGATGTCAGACAAGAGCCTACAGTATAAGCTGCAGCTGGTCATTGTGGCATTTTATGGAGGCGCAAGAGAAAAATCATTGCATTTGCTGATATACTGCACACAAAAACAAATCTGAGAAGTCTGGGTGGGACCTTGATGCGTCTCCAGCCAGGCTTCATAGTTTATGGTGCTGCAGAAATGAGGGAAGATAATCACTCTTTCTATATGCACCATCGCCATGTGAGACACAGCACTCGCCTGCTGCTTTTGGAATCATTAAAAGCCACTTTACATGTTTGCAAGCAAGTACATTGAAGTTCCATGTTTAACAGAAATATTTTAGAAGGACAATAAACCACAAAACATACCAAAAGACTATTAAGAAACATAAATTAACAATGTACAATAAGCCTCAGTTTCACACTATTTGCGTCATCTTTTGACCCCAGAGACATGATTGTAAACATCAAGCTATCTAGGAATGTGGGGGTGTGAGGACTTGTGAAGATGAGAAGAGAACAGCCTTCAAGGGAAAATCCACAATAGCTGAATATTTCTTTTCCTGACTGTTAAAGCGATATTACACATGTTCTCAGATTGTGAGTCACCCATTTTTTTCCCACAGAAAACAGATTATTTGTTTATCCTAGTTCATGCCGATTAAATAAAATAGACTGAAACATGTTTAAAGCCAGAGCTGGAGATGTTTGCTTTTACTTTCGTTAAAATTAGGCCACATAGCACAGGGATGTAATCTCTTCTGGGCTCCACCCTGCTTTCCCTGAGCAGGTCACCAAATTAGGTTGCCATATTTTGGCCTAAAAAAAAAAAAAAAAAGAGGAAAAAAAGAATGTCAGAGCTCAATGGAATATGAGTTATCATGTTAAAATCACAGTTGTCAACATGCTGCCCCCACCAGCAGCTGGGTAAAGTATGGGACTGTGTGAATATAACAAACAATCTTTGGCAGTCTGTTGATTTTTAGCTATTTCTACAAGCTAAAACGAGCAGACAAAAACATTCAGATCTTGAAGGTTTTCAACAATGTGTTTCTCCCCCTTTGGACACCTATAGAACAAGTGCAAGGTCACCAGCTCAATCTCCAAATATGTGTCTTTTAAGAGCTTTGTGTACTTTGTAATGTGCTCATGTGGTGACAGAGTAATACGACAGAGAAACAATTTGTTGGCTTGAGGGCGGAATACTCCCATATTACTACTGGGCAGCAGTAGTGAAATGACATCATGCAGGATGTCCCTAGGCCATATTATCTTATTCAAACCAGAAAGCCCTGACCTAGTTGTTCCCAACCTGGGGCTCAGGATCCATTCTGGTTCTGTACTTGTCTTGCAAAACACTGGACACATTGACCTCTTCAGGGGCCCGTTTCAGGAAGGAGATTTAACAATCTCTGTCTAACCCTGAACTCTGAGTTGATTTACCCTGAGATGGGAAACACTGAGTTTTTCGGATCCAGAACAGTTGATTTGAGTTAGTCTAATCAACTCAGAGTAGGTTCACTCAGAGTACAGTGCGTGCACCACCACTACAAAAAGGAAGCATGAATGGAGCCATGATACTACAATTCACCATGGCAACAACCACAAAACAAATCACTCGCCATACTTTACCCCTTTGGAACTGGAAATGCTCATGTACACATATCGCAAGTTTGAATATATATTTTGTAAAAAAGCAACACAGCTGTTGCTGCAAAAGAAAGAGAATTGACTTGGGAGAAAATTGCTTCTTGAGTCATTGCGCAAGTTCCACTATAATGTATTAGTTTACCATTTAATCACAAGTATACTGTAATATTACTGGTAAAAACTGGTGGAATGCTATTGAACCTATATTCTATTTCAGTTAGGTGCAATCCTGTTGGTGATAAAGTCATAGGCCTACTATTCCCACTCTGAGGCTGCAGCACCATCATTAACAGAATTATAATACATAATCGTTTATGTGAAAAGGAAATCACCTCATTCATTCACCTGCAATCCTGTGGAACTCCTTTTTAATGGCTCTCACTGGTTTGTCTCCAGGGAACACCTTAAGAAAATGTTTCAGAGCAATACACACTTTTCTGGTGGTTCTGCATGTGGCTTTACTAATATGCTCCCCATTATAGAACAACATATAGGACACAAAGAATCTGCTGGGATGTAAAAACATGTCCTTGATGGGTAATGTTAATGAGGACGGATAAAGTTATGTAGGCTACATAACTGACTTGGAAGAAAAACAATACCACTCAAAATGGTAGTTATCTGGGAATAAATATGCATCTATAGTTGGGGCCTAAGTACCATCTGCCGAGGTATGAATAACTCCATGCAAGGTAATACAGCTTCTTCATCAACGGGATTGTCAAAAAAAGGATGTGTTCGAGGAAAAAACGTTTTTTATTCTGCCAAACAGTTATTAAACAACCATGTTTTTTATTCATGCAGATAACAAACTGTGCTAAACGGAGCCTGTTACAGACTAAATGAATGAGGAAATGAAAGAGCGCTGTGTTAGAGGGAGGGAACTGAGAGAAACTCAAGGTTTATTGAAGAAAACCTGCTCCTGACCAGGTTAGGCGCACAGACTCAGTTACCATAGTAACTGGCTCTGAGGTTAAGTGACCTCTCTTTCTGAAACGGGCTGGAGTGACCCCTCTCTCTCAGGTTTGATTTACCTCCCTTTCTGAAAAAGAAACCACAGAGATTCCCTCATCTCAAGGTTAACAAACTCAGAATTTTCACTAAACCAGCTTTCTAAAAACGGGCCTCAGGACTTCAATGAAACAGGTGGAGCCAGAAATCTCTCATTAGAAACTGTTTACAATCCAGGGCCACGTTAAGGCCATAACCTGGTCACAAGCAATTCCTTTCCTCATCGTCCCCTGGATTTAAAGCAACGCTATGTAACTTTCCCCGCCTTGATCCCCCTACAGCGAAGGGACGCGCGAGCTGTAGTTACAAAGAGACAACCTGTACAGGGACCAAATAGGGAAAAGTTACATAGTGTTGCTTTAAATTGACCACAGTGGCAAACAATAAATACAACAGACTATAATCCGTTTCCAATTCAAACTCCAATATTGCAATCAAATGTTGTCTTTAGTCCAAGCAATCGTCCAAAACCTCAAATTCTCACATTTGACCCAAAAGTCATCAAATGTTTGTCCTTTTATCTTGAAAATGTACATAAATCAATCAACAAAATAGTTTCTAATTACAGTTCTTTCCATCAACTAATCAATTAATTGACTAACTATTGCAGCTCTAGTTGACTCAATACAGAAAGAAAGGTTTAGGGTTGTAGCGCTTTTTTGGAATGGCAGATTTAATTTCAACTTCTCCTCAAAATACTATCTCTCTTTTGTGAATTATGTGCTTGGTCTTGCAGTTATCTCAGCGGAGCAAGATGGTGGATGAGTTCTGACGCATCTGACAAACAAGAAGCCTTGATCTCTGTCCAGCTGTTTCTTTCTTGCAGTGGCCCAGCTGAGTCTTAAACACAGCTGATAGAAAACAAACAGAAATCTGCACAGGTTGAGTTTGTACATATATCAATCACTAGCCACAGCGTTATATCATGCCTTTGCCATCAGGTGCATCATTAGGGCTGGCCCTGGGTGTAACACAGATCAGGGAGAAAGAGATGTGTGTGTGGGATTGCAGGTAGCCATAGACTGTCCTTGTGTTGGGCCTCCTCTGACGGAGACACACCTTCTCAATATCACTGAGTTCCCACATCTCTGTGAGGCTGCGGGGCTTTCCTGATCCTATCCTCCAAACAGGAAGCAATACACCGCTTACATGCTCCATTACTGCTTTCCCTGGTTTTGCAATCACTGTTGTTATTCTGGCCCTGTTTCCAAGCATAGTTTGTTAAAAAAAAAAATTCACATCTAATACAAGCTATACAACCCCTCCAAGTAATTATTAGTTTGTTTTAAATCCATTTGCCTGGTTAAGTGAGGGTTAACTTGTTCTCACTCTGCATAAACATGTTTTATTAGTCCTAAATTATTTAAGCGTGATGTCAAAATTCAAAGGATGACTGCAGGGTTTGTATTCTGTAGTACTAGCCGCAAGCACAAATGATTGCAACATACTGCAGCTTAATGTGCTTTAACAAGCTTCCACTGAGGCAAGCAGAGAAATAACAGGTTGGGTACAAATGCTGTTTGCATCAAAAGTAGGATCTTACTTTGACAATTCCCTTGTCTTATTCATCAACCCCTCTCCAAGGCTGGCTAAAACGGTTTCTGCCGGCAAATATCTGACAAGTTCTGGGTCACACCAGGCTCATCCCTAATTGTCATGACTTTCTACCAATTAGTTCCTTCTAAGCCTATTTTAGGATAAAAAAAGAACACCTTTTGGCAGAGTGTAGTTAATGTTGTTGTAGCCTCAGAGAGCGCATGGCACAACGTGTAGTCTCACAGCTCTAAGAGTGTTTCCGAGACTTGGAGAGAGGTGGTGGAGAGATAGCGGGTGGGCGAGCTCCAGGGATTTACTCGAGGCGGGCAATTTGAGGTTTATACCAAACAAGCTGTTAGAAACTCCAGGTATGCGCAACTCATTCCTCTCCACCTTGCAGTGGATTTCATTAATTACCACATCTGTTCGTTTCGCACAGCACACCCACGCTCAAATAACATGCACTTTACAAGCATTCTAACACGCATTTTTACAGTTCTAACTATAGCCAACAAAACTAAAAAAGAACATCTTGGCAGTGTGTTAAGTGGCCATTAAAAATAGGTTGAAAATAGCTGCTGCAATTATAAACCTGTCGCATTTCTTAGCATTTTATTTAGACTTAGACATTATACAAACATGCCATCTCCCAAGGAAATACATCATTGCACACAAAATGGAGTTGATATTCAACTGAAGCCAAATATGAATTTTAACAAGATGAAAGCGGACTCAATCTGCAGACAGCACTCAGCAGTTAAATGTTATTTCTTCCTGCGTCCTTACACAGTCTCATTTGTCTTGGTGAGCACTGACTGTTTATTTCAATGCATCCTCATTAGCTTTTGCCACTGTAATTGACATTCTTTCCAGGGTCTATACTGTATAATTGAAATGGAAGTCACACTGAAAAATCACAAGCAGACACCGACAGTCTAGACAGTAAAATCAAGGTAAATGAGGACACGTCTTGTGACTGCTACAAATATGAAACTGAAAGACTCTTTAATTCAGTCATTTCTGTAATGATAAATCTAGAAAATGTTTTTTTTTTTTTTAAATGTGTCATATGTAGTTGGGTTTGGTCTGAGTATTAAAGTTACAGTAGACTGAAGAAACAGGTCAGGAAATAACAACTGGACGGCACAGCAACCTGTGACACATTTCAGTGATGGTACCATATGGACAGTAAGGTGATGATCTCGCAACCCTCAAAATGAGATGAGAGTAATTTCCTATTGTCAAGGGTGACAGAAGTTCAACTTTCCACATTCAAATTGCCTTCTTTTTCTCATCTATTGATCCTAGAGACAGACTTGCCAAAAGTCTGAAGTATCTGTCCCTGTCAGAAAGATTCCAAGATGCTGTAAAGCAATTTAGATCGTTGTTCAGCCATGCAACCACAAAAGTATGCAGAATATTTTCATTATGAGTGTGTTTGTTTCTTAATGAGTCTTTTTCAGGAATATAAGATGTCAAAGTCCCAAAGTTATCTTGTCAATGGTCTGTGAAGCACAATCATGATGGTGTCTTGGTATATTTAACTTTTCATTTCCATGGTCTGATGGTCTCGGTTTATCTCCCCTTCCCTTTAGCCAGCACCCTGCTTTGGCCAATCTGCTCCAAGGATGCTGATGTGTTGTTGACCCTGACCTCCCCTAGGGAGACCCCTTCTAGGGAGATTGATATCATCTCCAGTGATTATTGTATTGCAAACCACGACTTGATTAAAATCTGTGCAGCCAACACATTTAGAAACCAAAACCAGAGTCAACATCTCAAGACATAACTCAAAAACCTCGAAGAGCCCTCCTAACAAGTCTTAGCAGATCCATCCATGATAATCTGTGGAACCAATAACCTCTGTTCACAGACATGTTGAAACTGGCTCAAATGCAGCCCACATAGACAAACAGTCAGCCACCAGATATGAAGAAAAGATAGATAATCTCCAGTGGGATGAATGCAAAACACAAACAGAATACAAACGAGAAAAATAAAACAAAATAAAGGCCACAAAATGAGAACAGAAACTCCAAACGAGTGTTCCATTAAACCACATTGACACACCGGGTTGACTGGAAGTCTCTGCAGGTTGTCAAACAGAGAACCCGTGATTCAGGCATACGAAAAAACTACTTTCGGAATGTATTCACTGAATGAGGAACGAAGATTTTATTCAATGCCACATTAAAGATGAACACGCACCTGAAATGCACGAAAAAAAAAAAATCAACCGTGCGCTGCTGCGACGGCCAGGTAACACGGCGTTTTCTGTGACTGAAAACTGACTGAAAACGTGGCGTGTTCCGCACAAATAAAAGAAGATGCAAAAAAACGGCGCGATGACATAAATGAATCTTATCACTCACCTTAATGGCATCGACATTAAGTCCTGAGCGTAGATTGGGTTGGAAAAGGCGAGGCGACGCTTCAGTGTTGCCGCCTGTCACCGGGAAGGAGGAGTTAGTGTTTACTCCAACATAACAACTGGCTGTCAGCGTGCACACGGCTCCTCTCCCGGGCCGGCGGAGAGAGGGAGCCCCCGCCTGGCCACGCACTGTATTACACGGGCCTTCTTGTGGGTTTGTCCAGTTTGTCCCACAGTGACTTTATGACAAATCAAAAGTTTGTATTGGTCCAAAACCACACTGATAATTCATTTTGGAATGTATTATAATGAGTTTGGGATTTAGGTTTTATATAATGATTGCATCATTATTTGTGATGTAATGTAACCGTGTTTCTTTCGTAGGCTATCTTCACCTTAAATAATATAAAATAAAAGTATCATGTACTGTACAGTATATATAGGCAAAAACGTAGCCTTTGTATTATAAACATGTATGAAAGAACTGATTGTAACCCTGTTGCTAACATTATGGACATTTTGCTAAATACACCCAAACATACTGTGTAATAAAAAAAAATATTGGTAGATCTATTTAGCAAACGCATACATACATTTATTACCAAGAACCAGGAAGTCCTGAAGCTTTATAGCTCCATTGATGCTGGAAAAGGACACTCATTTTGTTCCAATAAATCAACGGCACCAACCTGATGGCTTACGGTGTAAAATTACAGTCACACAGGACAGAGGTCAGTTTTCTCTGTTTATCTAACATATCCTCAGTATTATGTGAAATGATACCAACCCCTATCATGACTTTAATGATGACACATATATATGATCAAATAATCATTCCTCTTCCACTAACTCTTTTTAATGACACAGGTAAATAATTAATCTGCATCATGTTTTATGACCCTACAATTTCAAGAACAGGACTTTGGTTCCAAGACTGAGAACGTGTTTCCCTCAAACTGCACCAGAAGGTGTGTGTGTAGGAACTGAACAACAGGAACTAGAAATATGAATTGTCTTTTTACAAAGAGTCGTTTATATGTCCTGAAGTTGCTTTGTTCAGGTTTAGTTGTGTATCCACCCTCACTCCAGATATGATTTCTCATTGCAGTCTGAGCCCAGACATGACACAATTATAAACTGTGGAGTGAGCTTGTGTCATACCATGACAACCAGCTCTGTGTTTTCCTTTCAAACCAAAGGTCACTTCCATAATCAAGAGATTTTATGATCAGCAGTCCACTCCACCCAGGAAGGTAGCTCATACACAGAATCTTTGGAGGATCAGAGGGTCCTAAGCTGCTTCTGAGGCTTCATCAGTGCTTTAGAGAAGAAACACTGGGATTTAGATTTAATTAGTGCAACCGGAATACAGCGAAAATGCCTTCCACTAAGAAGACGCTGCATTTTATGGGCAGTGCGCTGGCTACTGCCTTGTCTGTTGGCGTGATGGGGTACTGCATGTCAACACAGTGGGCTACAATAACCATGGAGTGCGCAAGAATTGGAACTAGCTTCTTCAATGGAACTGCTGTGATCACTTTGGAGCTTTTTTTCGGGATTTCAAACAGAAACTTTTGCCCGTTGTTTGGAGGCCGGGATACTTTTCAAGGTAAATTTAAGGGCCAGTTCACCAGAAGGTATTTTTCTCACTTACATAACCCCAGAATCCATACATGTTTGGTTTTATTTCCCCTGGTCTTTCTAGAAGCAGTGTCCCTTTAACTGTTACTATGGATAATCAAAATAACACACCATTAATGGTTTTATATAGAGTATAGATAGATAGATAGTATAGATATAAAAAAACGTTCTTTACAGAGAGGTCTAAGAAAGCAAAAACGTTTATCTATCTATATATCTATATATAGATATATAGATATATAGATATATATACATAAATGTGTGTGTTTTTCTTTTGAGTTGGCCCTTTAAAGGTCATGTAGTATGAAAATTTCACTTCATGAGGTTTTTAACATTAATATGCATTCCCCCAGCCTGCCTATGGTTCCCCAGTGGCTAGAAATGGTGATGGGTGTAAACCAAGCCCTGGGTGTCCTGCTTTACCTTAGAGAAAATGGCACATCCTAAGGAAAGCTCATTGTGGGACTGGCTCCAGTGGCTCTAGTGGCTGTAATTCTGCACCCAGGCTGAATTTTGGGGAAAGAAATTTCCAACATGGTATTAGGGAACCACCAAGGTCTATATAAAAGCATACACAGAGCACCAAGTCATTGGACCTTTAAAACAACATCATTACTGTGGACATACAGAAATACTGCACGTTATCACCAGAGTTGACAGTAATGTAATAACTGGATAACATCTTTCTTTCTTGGTGTCTGCAATGTTGTATAATGCATGTAAGAAAAACTAAATTACAATATCATTACATGCTTGAACTGTGTGTGTGTGTGTGTGTGTGTGTGTGTGTGTGTGTGTGTGTGTGT